>NC_057800.1:444526192-444528451 GCF_018294505.1 Triticum aestivum | reverse complement strand
CCTCCTCCTCCGTCCGGCCGCTCCGGCCTCCTCCGACCTCTCCGGCGCCGCCCCGGTCTTCTTCCTCTCCGACGAACCTCGACTTCCGTGCTCTAGTGAACAGTGCGCGCCGGCGAGCCTCGGGAAGCGTGCAGATCTGAGATCTGAAATTTGACGGTTGACTTTTATCCCCATAACCCTAATTTTTGTGCTAACTTTGACCGGTTATATCTTCGCATCCGTAGCTCCGTTTTGGACATATAGTATATCAAAATGTTCGTCTCGACGAGCACATCATTTCATTCCAATGCATCATTTTCATTTGAGTTCATCCTGATGCCCGAAATTCTGTTAGAAGGAGGCTTCGTGAGTTAATTGACAGATCTGTTAGTTCATCTTAGACTTTTGTCATTTTTGCCATGATTATTGTGTGCATGATATGCCTGTGAGTCCTTCATATGTTTTGTTAAGCATCTTGTTATCTTTCCAGAGGTGCAACCCATGTATTTTTAGGATGTGTGTGGTGACTTGTGCAAGCTTGCAAATCTGTTTTCAGGGACTTAGTAGTTTCACTAAGTCTGGGATTGTTTAGTTCATGATGCCATATGTTCTTGTTGTTTCCTAGTAATCCGTGCCTCTTTTGAGGATGATCAGTAAGGGAGTTTTGTTAATCTTGTAGTGCTCTATCCATCCATGTCTTTGTTTGCAATTATGTAGCACCCTAGCTTGAGTCAATCGAGCTCTACTTTTGCTTCATTGTGAATCTGGGCAGATCGTCAACTTGTTTGCGATTTTGCCGATGTTATTGTAGTGGATCCGTGCATGATATGCCTTTGTTCTTGCCATTTCAAGCTTGTATTTTGTGCCTTATTATGGGATGTATGCTTGCGTTGCCATGACTTGCACCGTAGTGAGTGCATCGAGCTCGTTTACATGCCTTCGTGAGTTATGTTTCAGCATGTCTCAGTTTTCACCAAGTCTGAAAACTGATTATGTTTTTGCTATGTTCGTGTGCTTGTTAGTATATTTTGTGATCCCTTTTGGCTCAAGGTCACTAAGGGACTTTCGTCAAGCTTGTTGAGTAGCTCCATGCCATTTCTTTCTTTGTCATGTTCAGGTCCTGTAGCATGTTGTTTTGTTGCTCCGAAGAGGGCTATATGATCTGAAATTCTAGACAAGTGTTAATTTCACTAAGTCTGAGATCTGTTTTACCATTTGCGTTTTTGCCATGCTTGTTTGAACCTGTTAATGGATGATTTGGACGTAGCTTAGTGCTAGACTTTTGTTAAGCATCTTGAATGCTTCTCTGCCATGTATTTTGATGTCATGTTTGGTGGCTGTAGCATGTTCATCTCATTGCATTTAGATGCCTACTTGCTGTAAATCGCAGACCGGTGTCATATTTGAATCGCTTGCCATTTCCAAACCGTAACTCCGATTCCGGCGTTCTTTATATCGTTTTCAAGTGATTTCATCTCATCTTTCCAGTGGCACCCTTGGAATTCCAAGTTGAGGCCAGGTTCATGAATTTCCTGTCATATCTGGCATTTTGCATCCCGCATCGCATCCCGCATAGCATGTCATCATTGCATCTTTTTGTTTGAGTTTGCACGTGGTTGATTGTATCCTTGTTGCTTGTTTGTCTTGTTTGGGTAGAGCCGGGAGACGAGTTCGCTAACGAGGAGCCCGTTGAGTTTGCTTGTGAGGATCCAGTCAACTCTGACAACTTTGCAGGCGAGATGATCATACCCTCGAAATCACTACTATCTTTGCTATGCTAGTTTGCTCGCTCTTTTGCTATGCCACTGCTACGATGCCTACCACTTGCTTGAAAGCCTCCCAAATTGTCATGTCAAACCTCTAACCCACCATTGTCCTAGCAAACCGTTGATTGGCTATGTTACCGCTTTGCTCAGCCCCTCTTATAGCGTTGCTAGTTGCAGGTGAAGTTTGGAGGCCGTTCCTTGTTGGAACATCTTTTATTTACTTGTTGGGATATCATTATATTGCTATGTTATCTTAATGCATCTATATACTTGGTAAAGGGTGGAAGTCTCGGCCTCTCGCCTAGTGTTTTGTTCCACTCTTGCCGCCCTAGTTTCCGTCATATCGGTGTTATGTTCCCGGATTTTGCGTTCCTTACGCGGTTGGGTTATAATGGGAACCCCTTGATAGTTTGCCTTGATTAAAGCTTTTCCAGCAATGCCCAACATTGGTTTTACCATTCGCCACCTAGCCTCTTTTTCCCTTGGGTTACCGGAGCCCAAGGGTCATCTTATT
>NC_057800.1:444201183-444212603 GCF_018294505.1 Triticum aestivum | reverse complement strand
TTGGCGAGGACGCTTCTTGCCGCCGACCATTGGCTTCTCATCGCCGCCGCCGTTGTCATTGTCGTTGTTGTCGTCGTCATCATCCTCCTCCTTGTTCGACCATTCCTCCTCCTAATCATCATCGTCCTCTTCTTCGTCCTTCGATGGCTCCTCGTTCGTCTGGTTGTCGTCTGACGACTCCGGAGGGGGTGTCCCTTCCATGAACCGGATATAATCGAGGTCTGGGCTCGACGCCAGACTCATGGAAGACGAGCGGGATGATTCCGATGTTGACCTATCATAGCGGGTTTTTTTGCGCGCGCCAGGGAGGGGGTGTAGCGGGGGTTAATGTATTATCTAACCGCTGGTATAATCAACGGCAATTATTTGTACCCAGTCGCTCCAAATTCCCGGGGTTGTGCATGACCCATTGGCTATTTGGCTGGTTTCCTTTTTCAGGACAAAAATAAGGAACGAGTTTTGGGATTATGCACTGGTACCGGTACGAACGGAGTAGGACAGTTGGGAAGCAATAGATTGAGCTCTTCTTATTGATAAAGCCAGTAATAATCAAACTAGAAAGGAAAAGAAAAAGACAAATAAAGATATCTGCAGGAATCTTCGCGTAACATCAATGGCATAGGTCCTAGATGTGTATTACTTAGAGCACATCTAGTTGTGATTTAGCAATACTATCAAACAAAACCCCTAATCATCATTGCAAACAGCACATAGAACATGGCTAATGCAACAACCACAACTACACATGCTAGTTCCTTCTTGTCTCTTGCTTTCATCTGTTGCCTGTGATTGATTCCTTCTTGCTTCATCGTACTGATTGTACATTCCAGATTAGCCAGTTTCTTCTTCAGCTTTATGTTATCTTCTGCGAGCTTGGTGATAACACTCCGAGCCCTGCCATGCCATTCTTCATCTAGCCAGTTAACAAAGGCACAAGCCTCATATCCCTGCCAATGTTAAATAGTATTCAGGATGAGCGGTGGCATTAACTGAAGTAAAATGATGAACTTAATTAGCACTAACCTCTAAGGGGAAACTGAGAAACCGCTCGCCAATGTTGAATCCCTCCGTGCATACACATCGAGGGAGTGTGCCCGTGCACACAACTCAGCTTTTGGTACTTCTCGGTGGCGCAAAACTTGGAGTCGAACTCATGTTCCGGGAGTCTGGAATCATGCTCCGGATCCGGCGGCAGATCGCTTTCCTGGGGGGAGGGGGTCATTCAGGACGGATTCCGCAAGGATCTATACTTTGGACGTGCTAAAAAGATCGGGATAGGAACCTGACAGGACGATTCCGATCCATAGTACACCTGCCTTCTGATGACCTTAGGCAAGTGCTCGGTGGTGACCATCATCGTGGCGGCGATACGAGTAGGAGCAGCCGCACCGAAATCATCAGCACCACTCGTCCTTCCACCAATGTCAGCGCCACGCGAGGGAATTTGGAGGCTATGTAGGGATTTGGGGGAAATGGGGAAACTGTGGAGATAAGCTAACAGTCAGGAACTACTTATGGCACTATATGTTGTATACGACACACTGTTTATACAGGTCGTTTGTGTTAGGTATTACAACGTCACACACGATTTCCGTACCAAACCGTGTGAGAAGACAACGTAGGTTAGACACAGTTGCCGTTACATAACTGTATGTGTTGTACTACCTTGTCCATATAATTGAGTTACAGTGAGATACCGTGTAAACAACCGCTCTGCGGATATTCGTAAAAAACGGCCACTCTGCATATAGAGATGGCGGCGGCGGTCTAGGCAGCGGCTACCGGAGAAGAGGTCAATCCTCGGTCGGTAGGCGGTGGCGGTGTCATAGGAGGTCAATCCTCGGTCTGCGGCGGGAGATAGGAGGATCTCAACCATCGAGGTCGAGAGCGGCGTGATTCGAGCACATCCATCACGGTCGATGGTGGGATAGTGGAGGTCAAATTTCAGGCGGCAGCCGCATTAAGCTTTGCTCCTTGACCCTGCTGTCTCTGTGTGCCGCCGCATCGCGCTTCTCTGTCTGCTGGGTGGAGGTCGCCGCGCGGGTAATTAATTAAGGTATTCTTTTTGTGAGTGGCTTACTTTTTTTTCGAACCGGGCATGACCCCTTTCCATTGCAAATGAACGGAAATACAAAGTACCGAGAACAACAGGAGGAAAGGGAAAGAGGTACAGCGAGTTCGAGCACTGCCAGGAAACCCACTGTGTTCGCTCGTCATCGTAACGAACACCATATGAGTGGCTTACTTAAGGTATTCAATTCCAAAGCATAGTGTTGTACTAGTACTATGCGGCTAAATTGACTGGCCATTAATTTTTGTCATTGCACGTCTGGATAACAACATGGAGCGCCCTCAGAAATTATGAAAAAAAAACCTTGTGATTTATGCATGCATCTTTGGGCAGCAGTTAATCTGTGTATTAATGTTGTTGTTTTGTTTTTAATTACCATTCATGTGCTGCAGATGGAACGATCTCGATGGATGAAGAATCGGAAAACCATAGATTTTATCAGTGGCGTGATAGAGTTCATGAATTTGGTTGAAAGTACAAAGAGGATAATTGGTGATGCGGATTACATCCTGTGTCCATGTACTGATTGTACCAATACGGAGTCACATGAAGTTGCAGATGTCTAGATGCACTTAGTCTCTAGGGGATTCATGGATGGATATACACATTGGAGCAGACACGGTGAAGAGGAGGTCATGGATGAAGATACCCAGGGCAGCAAGATGCCAAACCCCGATCAGCGTCACATGGATGTTGAATCTAACATCGGGGCAGAGGCGTCAAGCTACCAATGGAACACCGGAAAGCCGAAACGCCCACTGGAAAACCAAGACGTCGACGCAGATGACGACGATCTTGATATGCCAGATTTTGCTGCTATGATTGCAGATTTCAAGGGCCCAAAAAGGATATGATTGGGTACAAGGATCTGCCAACCGTTGGTGCGGACTCCAAGAAAGAATTGTATCTAGGTTGCAAAAAGAAATATTCCAAGTTGAGTGCCACCCTGGCGCTTCTTAGATTTAAAGCAACAAACGGTCTATCAAACAAGGGCTTCACAGAGATGTTAGGTCTTTTCAAAGAAATTCTCCTAGAAGATAATGTGCTCCCCAGAAGCACGAATGAAGCGAAGAAAATTATTTGCCCATTGGAACTTGAAGTACAGAAGATACAAGCTTGTGTGAATGATTGTATATTGTACCGTGGTGAGTACAAAGATTTGCGTGCATGTCCCACATGCAAGCATGCACGATACAAGCACAGGAGAGTAAAGACAAGTACAAATTGGGCGACAAGATCAAGATGGGAATCCCGTTGAAGTTTGTTTGGTACTTGCCTTTAATTCCATGGTTGAGGCGTTTGTTTGCAGACCATAGAGAGGCAAAGAGGTTGCGGTGGCATCATGATGAGCGAATTGCGGATAAGTTTATGAGGCACCCGAAAGATGTGCTCATCGGGAATTAATCGACAACAAGTTTGAAAAAGTTGCCAAGGATCCTAGAAGTATAATGCTCAGGGAGTGTACTGACGGGATGAATCCTTTTGGCGATATGAGCACCAATCACAGCACATGGCCGGTGCTTCTGTGCATATATAACCTAGCTCCTTGGTTGTGTATGTAGAAAAATATATATTATGATGTCAATGATTATCCAAGGCCCGAAGCAACCTGGAAATGACATCGACATTTACTTTCAGCTACTGGTATAAGAACTGCTGATAGTGTGGATAGATGTGCCGGCTATAAAATGTTATGATGATTACAAAAAGGAGATTTTTGATCTACATGCGATGCTGGTGCACACCATTCAAGATATGCTAGAATTAAGCAACACATCAGGGCAGAAAACAAAGGGAGATGTAGGGTGTGTCACATGCATGGATAGGACAGCTAGGAGAAGACTTCCCAACTCGCATAAAACCGTGTAGTTGCATCATCGTAGGTTCTTACGGAAAACTCACCCATACGGAAAGATGAAAGCTGAATTTGATGGTACGACCGAGGCAGGTGTGGGCCCAAGACCCTATGAAGGGGAGGTGGTCCACAACATGGATAAAAAAATTAATGTTGTGCTTGGCAAGAACCACCCTTTGATGGTGAAACAAACACCCAAGGGTCAAGTGTTTAAGAAGAAATAGGTGTTCTCGAAAATTACCTTACTGGGAGATTCTACATGTACGTCACTGATTCGATGTCATGCACGTAGAGAAGAACGTATGTGAAAGTAACCTTGGTACTCTGCTCAACATTAATGGTAAAATAAAGGATGGTGACGGTTCACGGCTCGATATGCTTGCTGATCAATCAAAACGCAAGAGTGAAGCAGAAGATGATGACTAATTCATCAAAGCTCGCTAGAGTTACAATTTCAGTATAAAAGAAGCAACACAGTTCTTCACCTATTTGTTGTTAGTTAAGACACCCTCTTCCTACTGCACAAACATCAGAAGTCTCGTGTATGTGAGCTCGGGTAAAATGAATTTGGGACACATGAAGTCACATGATTTCCACGTAATGTTGACACAAACCCTCCCAATGGCCATCGGGAATCTGATGGACAAAGATATAAGAAACACACTCATTGACCTCTATGATTTCTTCAACCAACTATGGTAGAAAGTTGTAGATCCTGAAGAGTTGGATAACATGCAAGATGATATTGCAAGAATATTGTCCAACCTAGAGATGTTTTTCCCACTGTCATTCTTTGATGTCATGGTCCATCTCATTGTGCACCTTGTCAACGAGATAAAATATTGTGGTCCGGTGTTTCTTCGCAACATGTATCCCTTTGAGCGGTTCATGGGAATACTGAAGCGCTTTTGTCGGAACCGAAACCATCTAGAGGCAAGCATCCTACAAGGTTATACTGCGGAGGAGGTGGTTGAGTTTTGCACTGAATACATGAAACAAAGACCTATAGGTTTGCCCCTCTCTCGCCACGAGTGAAGGCTGAAAGGTAAGACGGTCCTTGCTAGCACGCAAATGGCAGCACCCGGAGAATTGGTAGAGAAAGCCCATTTGATGGTACTGCTTAACAACCCATTTCTCAACGCTTATGCCGAAGAACACTTGGCGGAGATACGCCAAAGCTCCTTACCAATGGTGCCTTCATCAGATGTGGAGATGAAGGAGCACACTAAGAACTGCACCAAATGGCTGAAGAATCGTTTGGGACATGGATCCATCGATGACATTGCTACATGGTTGGCACAAAAGCCATAACCTATGGAGTTGACATACCAAGCATATGACATAAATGGATACACATTCTACACTAAGGAATGTGATCAGAAGACCTCATATCAGAATAGCTGTGTTCAAATAGAATGCATGACTATAAATGAAGCTGATAAAAGGTTCTACTATGGAACAGATGTCTACTACACAACCTTCTTCTTGTGGACGTTGTTGGGCCTCCAAGTGCAGAGGTTTGTAGGACAGCTGCAAATTTCCCCCAAGTGGATGACCTAAGGTTTATCAATCCGTAGGAGGCGTAGGATGAAGATGGTCTCTCTCAAGCAACCCTGCAACCAAATAACAAAGAGTCTCTTGTGTCCCCAACACACCCAATACAATGGTAAATTGTATAGGTGCACTAGTTCGGCGAAGAGAGGGTGATACAAGTGGTATATGGATAGTAGATAAATGTATTTGTAATCTGAAAAATATAAAAACAGCAAGGTAACTAATGATAAAAGTGAGTGTAAACGGTATTGCAATTTGTGGAAATAAGGCCTAGGGTTCATACTTTCGCTAGTGTAAGTCCCCTCAACAATAATAACATAATTGGATCATATAACTATCCCTCAACATGCAACAAAGAGTCACTCCAAAGTCACTAATAGCGAAGAACAAACAAAGAGATTATGGTAGGGTACAAAACCACCTCAAAGTTATTCTTTCCAATCAATCCGTTGGGCTATTCCTATAAGTGTCACAAACAGCCCTAGAGTTCGTACTAGAATAACACCTTAAGACACAAATCAATCAAAACCCTAATGTCACCTAGATACTCCAATGTCACCTCAAGTATCCGTGGGTACGATTATACGATATGCGTCACACAATCTCAGATTCATCTATTCAACCAACACAAAGGACCTCAAAGAGTGTCCCAAAGTTCTACCGGAGAATCACGACGAAAACGTGTGCCAACCCCTATGCATAGGTTCATGGGCGGAACCCGCAAGTTGATCACCAAAACATACATCAAGTGAATCATGTGGTATCCCATTGTCACCACAGATACGCACGGCAAGACATATATCAAGTGTTCTCAAATCTTTAAAGACTCAATCCGATAAGATTACTTCAAAGGGGAAACTCAATTCATTACAAGAGAGAAGAGGGGGAGGAGAAACATAAGATCCAACTATAATAGCAAAGCTCGCGATACATCAAGATCGTGCCAAATCAAGAACATGAGAGAGAGAGAGATCAAACACATAGCTACTGGTACATACCCTCAGCCCCGAGGGAGAACTACTCCCTCCTCGTCATGGAGAGCACCGGGATGATGAAGATGGCCACCGGAGAAGGATTCCCCCTTTGGCAGGGTGCCGGAACGGGTCTAGATTGGCTTTCGGTGGCTACGGAGGCTTCTGGCGGCGGAACTCCTGATCTATTGTGCTTCTGGAAGTTTTAGGATATGTAGGTATATATGGGTGCAGGAAGTACGTCGGTGGAGCTTCGGGGGCCCCACGAGGCAGGGGGTGTGCCCTAGGGGGGTGGGCGCGCGCCCCACCCTCGTGGGCACCTCCCTTCTCTCCTGACGTGGGGTCCAAGTCCATCTGGTAGCTTTCCTTCCAAAAATAACTTCTCCAGTTGATTTCGTTCCGTTTCGACTCTGTTTGATATTCCTTTTCTTCGAAACACTGAATTAGGCAAAAAAACAGCAAATCTGGGCTGGGCCTCCGGTTAATAGGTTAGTCCCAAAAATAATATAAAAGTGGATAATAAAGCCCAATATTGCCCAAAACAGTAGATAACATAGCATGGAGCAATCAAAAATTATAGATACGTTGGAGACGTATCAAGCATCCCCAAGCTTAATTCCTGCTCGTCCTCAAGGAGGTAAATGATCAAAACAGAATTTTTGATGCGGAGTGCTACTTGGCATAATTTCAATGTAATTCTTCTTAATTGTGGTATGAATATTCAAATCCGAAATATCCAAGACAAAAGTTCATATTGACATAAAAATGATAATACTTCAAGCATACTAACTAAGCAGTTATGTCTTCTCAAAATAACATGGCCAAAGAAAATTCATCCCTACAAAATCATATAGTTTAGTCATGCTCCATTTTCATCACAAAAGAATGCTCTCATCATGCACAACCCCGATGACAAGCCAAGCAATTGTTTCATACTTTAGTAATCTCAAACCTATAAACTTTCACGCAATACATGAGCGCGAGCCATGGATATAGCACTATGGGTGGAATAGAATAATGAGGGGGTTATGTGGAGAAGACAAAAAGGAGAAAGTCTCACATCAACGAGGCTAATCAATGAGCTATGGAGATGCCCATCGATTGATGCTAATGCAAGGAGTAGGGATTGCCACGCAACGGATGCACTAGAGCTATAAATGTATGAAAGCTCAACAAAAGAAACTAAGTGGGTGTGCATCCAACTTGCTTGCTCACGAAGACCTAGGGCACTTGAGGAGGCCTATTGTTGGAATATACAAGCCAAGTTCTATAATGAAAAATTCCCACTAGTATATGAAAGTGATAACATGGGAGACTCTCTACTATGAAGATCATGGTGCTACTTTGAAGCACAAGTGTGGTAAAAGGATAGTAACATTGTCCCTTCTCTCTTTTTCTCTCATTTTTGGGCATTTTCTCTTTCTTTTTTATGGCCTTTCTCTTTTTTGGGGCCTTCTCTTTTTATGGCCTTTCTCTCTTTTACTTATTTATTTATTTATTCCTCACTTGAGACAATGCTCTAATAATGATGATCATCACACTTCTATTTATTTACAACTCAATGATTACAACTCGATACTAGAACAAAGATGACTCTATATGAATGTCTCCGGCGGTGTACCGGGATATGCAATGAACCAAGAGTGACATGTATGAAAGAATTATGAATGGTGGCTTTGCCACAAATACTATGTCAACGACATGATCATGCTAAGCAATATGACAATGATGAATGTGTCATGATGAACGGAATGATGGAAAGTTGCATGGCAATATATCTCGAAAGGGCTATGGAAATGAAATAATAGGTAGGTATGGTGGCTGTTTTGAGGAAGATATAAGGAGGTTTATGTGTGAAAGAGCGTATCATATCACGGGGTTTGGATGCACCGGCGAAGTTCGCGCCAACTCTCAATGTGACAAAGGGCAATGCACGGTACCGAAGAGGCTAGCAAGGATGGAAGGGTAAGAGTGCGTATAATCCATGGACTCAACATTAGTCATAAAGAACTCACATACTTATTGAAAAAATCTACAAGTCATCAAAAACCTCGGCACTACACGCATGCTCCTTGGGGGATAGATTTGTAGGAAAAGACCATCGCTCGTCCCCAACCGCCACTCATAAGGAGGACAATCAAATAACACCTCATGTTTCAAATTTGTTACATAACGTTTACCATACGTGCATGCTACAAGACTTGCAGACTTCAACACAAGAATTTCTCAATTTCACAACTACTCAACTAGCACGACTTTGATATTATTACCTCCATATCTCAAAATAATCATCAAGCATCAAACTTCTCTTAGTATTCAATACACTCATAAGAAAGTTTTACTAATCTTGAATACCTAGCATATTAGGATTTTAAGCAAATTACCATGCTATTTAAGACTCTCAAAATAATATTAGTGAAGCATGAGAGTTCATCTATTTCTTCAAAATAAAACTACCACCATGCTCTAAAATATATAAGTGAAGCACTAGAGCAAATGACAAACTACACCGAAAGATATAAGTAAAGATCAATGAGTAGTTGAATAATTATGCAACTATGTGAAGACTCTCTAGCATTTAATAATTTCAGATCTTTGTATTTTATTCAAACAGCAAGAAAAATAAAAGAAAATGACATTCTAAGAATAGCAAACATCATGTGAATAAGCAAAAACTTAGGATCAACCGAAACTAACTGATAGTTGTTGAAGAAGAAAGGTGGGATGCCAACCGGGGCATCCCCAAGCTTAGATGCTTGAGACATCTTTAAATATTATCTTGGGATGCCTTGGGCATCCCCAAGCTTGAGCTTTTGTGTCTCCTTAATTCCTCTCATATCACGGTCTCCCTAAACTCAAAAGCTTCATCCACACAAAACTCAACAAGGACTCGTGAGATAAGTTAGTATAAACCATTGCGAAAACCTTATCATACTCTACTGTAGCAAATCACTAAAATTATTATTCAACATTGCATACTAAATGCCTCTGCATATTTAATAGCCCTATCCTCAAATAGAATCATTAAAGAAGCAATCTGCCTAAACAGGATAGTCTGTAAAGAATGCTGCAACATCCATACTTCCCTAGCTCCAAAAATTATGAAAGAAAATTCCCACTGTATTAAATTTATCAGAGCTTAATATGCAAAAGGTTTCAACATTTATCACATTCTGACTTTTCTAGGGAATTATTGCAACAGCGGTAAACTTTCTGTTTTCAAACAGCAACATGTATACTTGTAACATAGGCATAGTAAAGGCTATCAATGCCACTTTTATTGAAATTAAAGATGCAAAACATTTTTCTAAATAACAGCAAGCAAATCCTAACAAAATAAATTGACGCTCCAAGCAAAACACATATCATGTGGCGAATAAAAATATAGCTCCAAGTAAAGTTACCGATGAACGAGAGGATGCCTTTTGGGGCATCCCCAAGCTTAGGCTCTTGTTTGTCCTTGAATATTACCTTGGGGTGCCTTGGGCATCCCCAATCTTAGGCTCTTGCAACTCTTTATTCCATAGTCCATCGAATTCTTACCCAAAACTTGAGAACTTCACAACACAAAACTTAACAGAAAACTCGTAACCTCCGTTAGCGAAAGAAAACAAAACACTACTTCAAGGTACTGTAATGAACTGATTCTTTATTTATATTGGTGTTAAACCTACTGTATTCCAACTTCTCTATGGTTTATAAACTCTTTTACTATCCATAGATTCATCAAAATAAGCAAACAACACACGAAAAATAGAATCTGTCAAAAACAGAACAGTCTGTAGTAATCTGGATCAAACGTATACTTCTGGAACTCATAAAATTCTCAAATAAATTTCTGAACCTGAGGAATTTATATATTAATCATCTGAAAAAAAGAATTAACTAAATAGCACTCTCCAAATAAAAATGGCAGCAATTCTCGTGAGCGCTGAAGTTTCTGTTTTTTACAGCATGATCACAAAGACTTCCCCCAGGTCTTCCCAACGGTTCTACTTGGCAAAAACACTAATTAAAAGCATAAAACCACATATAAACAGAGGATAGATTAATTATTTATTACTAAACAGGAGAAAAAAGCAAGGAACAAAAATAAAATTGGGCTGCCTCCCAACAAGCGCTATCGTTTAATGCCCCTAGCTAGGCGTGATGATTTCAATGATGCTCACATAAAGGATAAGAATTGAAACATAAAGAGAGCATCATAAAGAATATGACTAGCACATTTAAGTCTAACATACTTAATATGCATAGGGATTTTATGAGCAAACAACTTGTGGGAACAAGAATCAACTTGCATATGAAGGTAAAACAAGCATAACTTCAAAACTTTAAGCACATAGAGAGGAAACTTGATATTATTGCAATTACTACAAGCATATATTCCTCCCTCATAATAATTTTCAGTAGCATCATGAATGAATTCAGCAATATAACTAGCACCTACACTACAAAAAAAGACACATCTGTGACATTTTGGGCCGAACGAATTTTTTTCTGTCATACATATGACACTTCTATGATGATAATTATGAGAAAACCCGGTATCATCATAGATGTGGTGGGCTCCTACTTCTATGACAAAAAATGATGATAGAAAATGGGCTTTTCGTCCTGGGCGGGCCGGAGACGCAGCTGCATGACATTCTTTGGGCCGTCCATGACGGAAAAAAACCATGGTAGAAGCGAGGGTGAGGAAAATTTGGGGGAGTTCCCGGTTACGGTGGGAGGTCGGGGGCCGAGCGTTGCACGTTTCTCTCGTACACGTACGCGCGTGTGTGCGAGGCGTTGGCTCTAAATGAACCCGAGTGAGGCGTTGGGCTCTAACTGAACCCGAGCGATTGCACTACAGGCTACACGTTACTGAACCCGAGCGATCGATCGATGGCTGTTAACTGAACACAATCGAGCGATTCCTTCGCTACTACTGCTAACTGAAGCCGATCGATGCTGCCTTTGGATGAATAGT
>NC_057800.1:444128597-444200857 GCF_018294505.1 Triticum aestivum | reverse complement strand
GATCGATCGAGCCGGTTGGGGCTGGATGAACAGGACCCCGTGGAGGTCTGGATGAACAGGACCACCCCGTGGAGGGCAGGATGAACAGTAGATGGTGGAGGGCATGATGAACAATAGCCCGTGGAGGGGTGGTTGAACAGGAGCCCGTGGAGAGGGCTGGTTGAACAGTAGCCGGTGGAGTAGCGTGCGGTGGAGGCTGGATGAACATGACCCGTGGATGAACAGTCGCAGATGGAGGCTGGAGGAGGTCGATGATGGATGAACAGTAGCTCATGGAGGCTGGAGGGGGTCGACGGTGGAGATGAACAGTATCCCGTGGAGTCCCATTTTGCGGTACACCACAGCCCTCCCGATGAACAGGACCCTTGTTTTGACCGTAGCGCTCCAACACAAGTCCGTTTCGTCCGTTTTGCGGTACGCCACACCCCTCCCGATCAGCAGGACCCTCGATTCGACCATAGGAGGTCCGTTTCCTCCGTTTTGCGGTATGCCAGACCCCTCCCGATGAACAGGATCCCGTTTCAAACGTGGCCGGTCGAACACAAGGCCGTTTCCTCTGTATTGCGGTACGCCAGGCCTCGTTTCCATCGCCTGTTCCGTCCAAGCCCTCCCGATGAACACGACCACGCATTCCGTTCCGACCCAGCCGATTGGCTCCCACGCGTTCTGTTGCCTCCCGATGAACACGACGCATTCCGTTGCCTCCCCATGAACACGACACATTCTGTTGCCTCCCCATGAACACGACGACGACGCTGTTTCTCCGTTCCGACCCAGCCATGTCAACGAGCCCTCGCCGTACGTATGCGCGAGTAGGCGTTCGAGACCCCGCCCGTATGTACACATACGTGGCCGTATTTTCTTTCTTGCACCCTGGCTGCCTCTACTATGACACGTGAGCGCCTCTACATCCACCAGTATATATGTACGTACACGTTCGCGACCAGAATGACAATGCTACGTATGCTTCGACCAGGTGGGTCCCGACTGTCAGGCACTTCCTTGCATGCGAAGATGTAGCTGGTGGGTCCCAGCAGTCAGGGGGGCAAAATACGGTGGCCTGTCCGGTGGGTCCCCGCTGTCAGGTGGAGGAATAATTAGTTTGCACGTAATAAGGAGGCACTTCCTTGCTGCGGCCGTGGACCCAGTTGTCAGCCTCTCCACGTACAGTTCATGTTCGATGGAAGTCGTTCCTTGACCACGTTGACCACGCCGCGCCGAGAGCACCAGGGTGGTGGACAACGGCGAGGCCTAGGAAGGGGACGACGCGGAGCCGGGGAAGACGCGACAGTGGATGCCCATGCGTAGAGGAGTACGAGGGCACTGGTTCGCTGCAGTGTGAGGCTGCCGTCGCCGTAGAGTAACAGGGGGTGTGGGTGAGTAGAGGGATGTCCTGGCCAGTGGTGGGAGTAGTAGGGGCGGTGAGGCCTCCGCCGCATCATAGCCGGCCACGGGAGGCAGGAGCACGAGGCACGACCGGCGCTGGTTTGGGTGGCTGGAGCAAGAAGACCAGAGGTTGAAGAAGCACTACGGCCGTTGGATGGACATCGTACGGTCACTGGAGCTAGAATCGTGCATATTGACTAAGTTGACAAAGCCCTCCGTCCCCGTCAACTTAGTAGGCCCACAAGTCAGCCTGCCACTATACTGGGTCCCAGCTAACAGGGGGAGTATTCATTTTTTTGTGCGTAATAAGGAGGCACTTCCTTGCGTGCGAAGATATAGCTGGTGGGTCCGAGTTGTCAGCGGCGGTAACCTTTTTTCGCGAAATACAGAGGCCCTTTCGGTGGGTCCCTGATGTTAGGTGGAGGAATCATTATTTTGCGCGTAATAAGAAGGCATTTCCTTGCGTGCGGCTGTGGACCCAGCTGTCGGCCTCTCCACGTACAGTCCACTTTAGATGCATGTCGGCCGTTGACCATGTTGACTAGGCCACGCCGAGAGCACCAGGGCGGTGGACGACGGTGAGGCCTAGGAAGGGAACGACACGGAGGCAGGGAAGACTCGGCAGTTGTTTCCCACGCGGAGGGGAGTACGACTATATGAGGGTTTACTGGTTTGTCTGCCGTCGCCAAAGAATAACAGCAGGTGTGGGTGAGTAGAGGGATGGCTAGGCCAACGACGGAGTATGGTGGGGCGATGAGGACTGCGCGGCAGCACAGCCGGCCGCGGGGAGGAGGGAGCAGGCAGTCTCGCCGGCGCTTGTTTGAGCGGCTGGAGCAGGAAGAGCAGAGATTGAAGAAGCACGACAGCCGTTGGATGGACATCCAACAGTCACTGCTTGTGCGTCAACCTTTTCTTTAGGAAATCCTCAAATCTGTGGAAAACAGCATACAACGCATCTGCCATTATTTCTAATAATTTTCAGCCCATTTGCTAATTCTTAAGGTTTTTTTGGAGCCCATATTCTTTTTGTTAGCATTACAACACAAATTGTGGCCACGGTTAAAAAATTATACGAAATTTTGCATATTTCGGTGCGGTCTGAACTGTTTTTAATCCCAAAATTTCGACTCACATTCAAACTGATTTTAAAAATAAATGTATATCAATATAAAATCCAACAAATTCTCCACGCATAAAAATTAATTTAATTTAAAATCTTGAAATGAAAAAAAGATATTTGAAACTAATTGCCGGTTTGATGTGTTTTAAAAATGTACAACCCATTTCTCATTACTGATGGGCCATTTTCTCGGCCAGCCGAATGAAAGCTCTCCTCGTCTTGAAAGATTTGCAGCCCAACAGGCCTGAAAAAGTGACTTACTTGGCAAATCACAAAAAAAACTGGGCTGTGGCCGTGGACCCAGCTGTCAGCCTCTCCACGTACAGTACTCTTCCGATGGAAGTCATTCCTTGAGCACGTTGACCACGGCATGCAAAGAGCACCACGACGGTGGACGACGGTGAGGCCTAGGAAGGGGACGACGCGGAGCCAGGGAAGACGCGGTAGTGGAAGCCCGCGCGGAGAGGAGTACGAGGGTTCACTGGTTCGGCTGTCGTGTGAGGCTGCCGTCGCCCCAGGGACTGGCCAGCGTTCGGAATAGTAGGGGGCGGTGAGGCCTCCGCGGTAGCACAGCCGGCCACGGGAGGCAGGAGCATGCGGCACGACCGGCGCTGCTTTGGGCGGCTGGAGCAAGAAGACCAGAGGTTGAAGAAGCACTAGGGGCGTTGGATGGACATCGTACGGTCACTGGAGCTAGAATCGTTCATATTGACTAAGTTGACAAAGCCCTCCGTCCCCGTCAACTTTGTTGGCCCACAAGTCATGCTCCCACTATGGTGGGTCCCAGCTAGCAGGGGGGTATTCATTTTTTTGTGCGTAATAAGGAGGCACTTCCTTGCGTGCGAAGATATAGCTGGTGGGTCCGACATGTCAGCGGGGGGAACATTTTTTCGCGAAATACAAAGGCCCTTCCGATGGGTCCCAGCTGTCAGGTGGGGAATCATTATTTTGCGCATACAGTCCACGGCCGATGGATGTCGTTCATTGACCAAGTTGACCAGGCTGCACCGAGAGCACCATGGCAGTGGATGACGGCGAGGCCTAGGAAGGGAATGACATGGAGCGGGGGAAGACTCGGCAATGGTTTCCCATGCGGTGGGGAGTACGAGGGTTTACTGGTCTGGCTGTCGTCGCCGGAAAATAACAGGAGGTGTGGGTGAGTAGAGGAATGGCCTGGCCAGCAATGAAGTAGGGTGGGGTTGTGCGGCCTGTGCGGCAGCATAGCCGGCCACGGGAGGGGGGAGCAGGCAGTTCCACCGGAGCTGGTTTCGGCGGTTGGAGCAAGAAGATCAGATATGGAAGAAGCAGCATGGCCGTTGGATTAACATGCAATGGTCATTGCTGCTAGAATCGTTTGTGGACTAAGTTGACAAAGCCAAAGTACACGTCAACCTAGTAGATCCACAAATCAGCCTCAAAATCTGTCCCAAACAGCATACAGCCCGAAATTTCTAGCCAGATTCAAATATACCTTAATTTAAATTCAATGAAATTTTACCCGCACAAAAACAATGAAATTTAAAATATCAAAATCGAAAGAAAACAGTATTTTGGAACTAATTGTCTGTTTGCTGTATTTTTTCATTTTACAACCCATTTATTATTACTTATAGTCCATTTCTTATTACTTATAGCCCATTTTCTGGGCAAAATGCATCCCTCCTCGTCTTGAAAGATTTCCGGCCCAGCAGGGCATAGAAAAGCAAGTAGGCCTACGTTGGTTATTCTGCAAAAAACAAAATAGCTGGCTAGCAATTTTCAGAAAGGAAAAAAACAAACTGGGTTGGTCATGTGCTAAGCATGTGAAATAAAAGCCTGGGCTAGACGGGCCACGGGTCCCGCACAACCCAGTTGATACCCTTCTCCGTCCCGAAAAAACAAAATTATTGCGCGCGCTACTGGGTCCCTACTGTCATCCTCACCATGTACAGTCATCTCCTTATTCCTCTCGGTTGTTGACCATGTTGACAACACCGGAGGGCGGCGCCGCGGCGAGCGAACCAAGGCGGAGGACGATGGTGAGGCCTTGGACAGGAACGAACAGGAGCCGGGGCAGATCACAGCCAGCCGTGGGAGGCGGGAGCAGGCGGTCCCGCCGGCGCTGGTTTGGCTTTGGCGGCTCGAGGAAGAAGAGACTGAAGAAACGCGACAGACGTTGAATGTCAATCCAACGGTCAAGGTTGGCACAATCGTTTGTTGACTAAGCGGATACCAAGTAGCATACTTTTTTATATATAGGAAGAAAACTGCGAGGAAAATGTGTTCGTCTGCCGTACTCCTCATAGGGAACGTTCGCCACATAAGTGACTAGCACCCTTGGTTTTCAACCGAGAGGTCGTGGGTTCGAGTCCTAGGAACTCTCAATTTTGTCCTCCTTCCTTCCTCGCAAAAAAAGGAAAATAAAATCAAAGACTTGAGAAGGCGTACAGAACAAGCTAGTGTACCAGTAATGAGACGTTGCCGAGTTTTAGAAAAAAGAAAGACGTGCTCCTGTAGCTGGTTCGAATCCAAACCTAGACTATGACTATATATGGTGCTATGCTACTCTACAAGTAATGAAACTGACATATCCAACGTTCGCTTCTCCTCTTCTCTACTTACTCTGCCTAGCATCAGAAGCTTTGGCCGCAGCAACCATGTCCACTGGCTGCTCGTCCACCTGCTCTTCAGCAGGCAACAACTAGATATGCGCCAAGTCGCAACCCGTACCATCGCCTGTGGGTCTCATCACACCCTCGCTGGCACGCACACTGCAACCGATTGCTCATCGCAACCCGCTGCCATTGGTGTGGTGCCACTGCTACAAATCACGTAGAGTCATCCATCGCGTCTCAACCACAATCCGCAACCCTGGCCAAGTATTCTACAAATACCCGAATCATGGGGTAATAATATGTTTAAGTGTTGTTCTGCTGCTTTCAGTTGCTGTTTTTTAATAGTTTGGTTGATGATCTACCAATTTGATTCGTGCAGAAAAGGGAAGATTCGTGTGATTTGTATTTCTGGGAAGTTGCTGATGTGGGGGAATGCAACTACGCTGATTATTTGGTTAGCCGAGGAATCCCAATACCAGCAGGTTGGGGTGTTGGACAAGTAACTGAAGGAACGGCAGAAGAGGAAGATGCAGAGCACAAGGTTAAAGATGCAGTTCCTCTAATCATGGCCAAGCAACAGCTGCTGAACGGCCTTGACAACAATGAGGAGATGAAAGAGCTTGTGAAGATAATGGGCAAAATCGATGTGCTCTGTAGGATGATTGTCTCTTTATTTGCAGTGTATGTAGCACTCGTGATGTATTCAGTGGCTACGACATGAGCACTTTGCTGAAACTAGTAATGAACGAAACCTGTGTAGCAGGCTGGGCGTAGTGTTGTGAACATCTAATGATTTCTATTAACGGAAATCATGGGGTATCCCCTTTTGCTCATATAAATAAATAAATAGCAGAGGCCCTATCGGGTCAGCTTTGTTCTTATTGGAAGACGTCGAGCAAATTGCAATCCAACAACAAACTATGTCATCAAATTCAAGTTTCACAGCCAAATATGAGTACAACCAAACAACAATGTCATCATGTTTTAGTTGTCATACAATCACCAAACACAAATCAGCATACATAACTAGTGATGTTCTCACAACAAAATACTAAACAACATGTTCATCAGGTTTCAGTTGTCATAGCAAACACAATTTGACATAGTAGATAAAAAACGTCTTCTGACAGGCAAATACGACAAAAGCAATGTAATCATCATCCGCAGCAGCAGCGTCAACATCTTCGCCATGTGTATCAGTCTGAATCGTAATTCCTCATGGTGTCATCTTCTTCTTCGTCCTCAACGTCCTTGAACGTTGGCTTCTTCTTGATCAACTCTTGTATGTCCACATCACGACAGGCAATCTTTTCGCTGGCGTCATTGACGTGATGGTTCTCAAAGATATTAGAAACATTTGTGTTATCTTGTACATCAGGAGCAGTGTAAGCATGATCTTGTTGTGCAACTTCATTAAATGAATTCCTCTGCTCAAACCTTTGCAATACTCTCCAGTCATCGCTACGTGCAAATGTGTATTCCAAGAAAAATATCTGTGTTGCTTGATTTGCCAAAATAAAAGGCTCGTTGGTCTGGTACGCCGCCTTGACATTGATGGATTTGAAATAATCATCAGCTCTGGGTTTTGCGATCCTGGAAAACAGGTTATACCAACGACAACACAACAGAACCACACACCAATGATCCTCTAAACTGGAGATATACTGCAACTGAATAATGTCTATTATGTTAGCATACATTTCAGTTGTCTCTTTGTCATACGTATCCGTGCTAATGATGGCACTGTTTTGTGTCTTCCTGCCTTCATCTCGTGCAAGGGTGTTGTAGCGCACATCTCCAACAACGCAAGATTCGTAATGTCTTACCCGAGTATCAGGACCCATTTGCTAGTGAGTAAAGGGCACCATCAACTGCCTGCCCATCCTCCCGCATCTTCTTAACCTATGGTTACAAAATAGATAAGCTGATCATCTTATGTACTCAATATATTAATAAAATTGTCAGTGCACTTCAAAAGCTTACATGGTTCTTGAACCATTTCGCAAATCCTGCCGTAACCAGTTTGTCAATGTTTCTTGGATTTTGTGGCAGTAACTCCTCTTTGTAGATGCTGCACAACATAGTGATCGCGTCAAACATCTAAATATATAAGAATGTGCTGCAAGTTTAGTAGATTACGATGTATAAGCTACAGTACTACACTTACTTGATATAAAGTATCTCAGGACAGTTATTCAACACATACCAAGCCATTTTGTTCAAATCTTTAGGTTTGTCCTCTTGTCGACTCTTCCCTGTAACTCAAACAGAATAATCGAAAACATTGAGCCCGGGATTGTCTTCACCCACCTCTTTGCTAAGCTGATCAGTTGTTTCAATGTATTTTGAGCAGAATGTCAACGCTTCTGTAGCAATGTAGGCCTATGCAATGGAACCCTCGGGTCTAGCTCTATTCCTAACATAGCCCTTGAAAGTGCCTAGCTGCCTTTCAATAGGGTACATCCAGCCATACTGTACTAGACCTCTAAGTAGTGCCTCATCAGGTAGATGAACATCCAAATGCACCATCACATCAAAGAAGGCTGGATGATATATCTTCTCAAGGTTGCATAGGATAGTTGGTATCTTGTCTCTAAGATGCTCCAAATCATCTCTCCTGATATTCCTACTACAGAGTTCCCTGAAGAATTGTCCCAACTCTGCAACTGCTCTGTATAAGTCAGGGCGGCCCAATCCTCTAAGGATAACAGGTAAAACCCTTTGAAGTAGGACGTGGCAGTCATGAGTTTTCAACCCGTGTACCTTGTTTCCATCTGCACTGACTCTCCTTTCAGGGTTGGAAGCAAATCCATGTGGGAATCTCACACGTGACAGGACCTCGCAGAATTCTTTTCTTTTTACCTTGTCCAAGACGTACACAGCTGGTGACATATCCCGTGGTTTACCTTCATCTTGCACCTGCAAATCCTTTTTGATACCCAGGTGGGTCAAATCAATCCTAGATTTTAAGGTATCTTTTGTCTTGCCTTCAATATTAAGAAGTGTGCCGATAATGATGTCACATATATTTTTCTCGATGTACATCACATCAAGATTATGCCGTAGATCCAAATCTTTCCAATACTCCAAGTCCACAAAGTGGACCTGCAGGTAAACAATAATCTCTCTTCTACCCTGCCACGCTTCCTTTTCCCGCTAAAATTACCAGGATGGTTTCCTGGTGTAATATGCCTGACCTTCTCTAATTCCACTTGCAACTCATCGGCGGTGAGCCTCTTTGGCGCATCACAGTTTTCATGCTTTGCATTGAACACATGTCTTCGGTATTTTCTAGGATGCAGCTTGTCCTTGGCAAGGAAACAGCGGTGTCCAATGTAACAGATCTTGCTAAGTATTGCGTATGACAGCGGATTCCTGTCACAGCGAACACATGCATTGTAACCATGTGTCATTCGCCCTGACATAGTGCCCAAATCCAGATAATCATGGATGCACCAAATTATAACAACACGCAGAAAGAAATCAGCTGGTGGGCTACTATATAGGTCTCGAGTGAGAACACCCTTCCATAGCTGTTGAAGTTCCTCCACAAGAGGCTCCATGAACAAATCAAAATCATTTCCAGGACTTGATGGACCTGGGATGAGCAAGGCCATCATATAGTTTGATTCTTTGGTGCAGACATTTGGAGGCATGTTGTAAGGGATAACAAGAACTGGCCACATGCTATATGTGGCGCTCTGGTGGCCAAATGGGTTAAATCCATCAGAAGCTAAGCCAAGTCTAATGTTTCCCGGGTCACCACCAAACTATTTGTGTTTATCATTGAAGCTTTTCCGCTCACTACCATGAGATGGATGGCTCATTACATTCTGATCTCTGTACTCCTGGTTCCTAGAATGCCACAATACATCCTCTCTTATTTCAGCATCATGAAACAACCTCTGCAATCTTGGTGTAATTGGAAAATGTCTCAGAACATTATGAGGAATCCTCTTCACAGCATCGCCATCTTTCCATCTTGATGATTTTCATTTTGGGCATTCACTTAAGTTGGCATAATCCTTCCGGAACAGAACACAATTATTCTTACAAACATGGATCATATCATATCCAATTCCAACTGCACGAAGGAAATTCTTCATTTTACTGTAGGTGTGTGGCAGCTCAGACGCATCTGGGAAAGATTCGCGAAAAGCAGCCAACATCGCATCGAATGATTTGTTGGTCATCCGCTCAGATGTCTTCACCTGAAGAAAGGTGACCATAGCTGAGAATACTGACAGCTTATTTCCTGGGGTGACAGCAACGTTGCATTGTTCCAACATGCGGGCCCACTGTTTTTCTTCTGCAGGTGAAAGTTCACGGAATGCACGAGCATTTCGTAGCATTGTTTCAATGTTGGTCAAACTCACTGGCTCCGCCACCACCACCTCCTCCTCCTCTTCCACCTGAGCATCAGGCAGATCAAGATGGTGATCTGCTGCTTCCACGTAGTCAATAACATTGACGTTCACAGCTTCACCATGATGAACCCACCTAGTATATGTGACCGACATCCCATACAAGTGTAGATGATTTTGCACAGTTGACTGGGGTCTTGTAACTGAATTCATACAACTGCTACATGGGCAGAGCACATCTGATTACGGACCACCGTACTCTGCTCTAATAAAGTTCATGAAGTTTTCAACCCCCTCGACATATGCAACGGAGAATCTTCGAGCAGAAGTTATCCAACTCCTGTCCATCTGTTAGACATACAAATTAGTTCTTCTACTAGATATTACAGGAAGAATGTATATGCTTTTTTATGAAGTCCAGAAAAAATACCTAGGTCGATGTCTAAAGCTATGGCAAGATATTTGGACGAGCAGATCTAAGTAACGAAATATATGTAAAGCTAATTCAGCAAACAGATTTGAGTGCCAAATTATGGCAGGCTGTTTCAGCAGTCAATGAGGCTGAGCACACAGCCATCAAACTATCGAAGGCCATCGCAGCAAGAAAGATCGAGTATAAAACGGTGTAGAGCTATTTCAGCTAATAGATTGGCTACTAGACCATGGCAATCTACGTCACAATAAATATATGGCAGGATATTTTAGCAACTAATCGGCCTTGGCATGCCATCTCAGCTAAGCAGATTGAGTGCAGAACAGGGCAAGGAAGCTTCTTAAGCAGAGCATATTGACAGTAAACTACTTCGGCAAACAGTGAGATTAATAGCGTCTATCAACTAACATTCAGCGCTACACCGACATGAACGGGGCCTCAGTCTAGAATGCGCGTACCGTGGGAGAAGCTGACCGTCGTGCGTCTCCACACGAACGTCGCCAGCAGTGGCGGCGCTGACCGCCATGCGCCTCCACAAAAACGTAGCCAGAGGTGGCAGCGCGGCTAGAGGATGGCAGTCTACGAGAGCGTACTGTGGGAGCGAGAGGATCGCCGAACCACGGCATCGACGTATCGGCGTGGCAGGGAGGGCGACTTTGGCGGAGCGAATGGAGTGGAGGGGGACAGGGGGGAGGGGGGTTTGGGGAATATTATTGGCTAGTTGGCCGAAGGGCGGTTGAATCAGATTTGGGGGGAATTTTTGGGTGTGGGGGGGAGGATTTTCGCGCGGTGGGCGGGGGGAGTTTGGCGCATGGTCGGTTTCTCCAAGTGCAGTCCCACGTGTCAGTGAAGAGGCAAGCCGAAGCGCGTTCCATTTGCGTGAGCCGTGTGCAGGACCGAACGTGTGTGGGGTGCAATGCGACCGCGACAGGAGTGCTGTGAGTGTACCGCATTTTCCCTTTTAAACTAGGTGCTTCGCCCCCTCAAAAAAAATCTGTTTCTTCGCACGATCCATCGATACTACTACTAGTAATCCGGTAATCCCGTCTAAAACGGCGCGGCCGGGTCTTTTCCCGTGCGATATGCTGGGAGGTTGGCTTAGTTGGTTTTTTAGGACGAGTAATGCTACACGTACGTAATCCCAGTTACGTAATTAACGTAATGTGAAACGTGTGAGCTGTTGATTGTAGATTGGGGGGAGGGAGGGGCCCACCACCATGAAAATCAGGGGAGGAAAGAGAGAGGCAATTTACATTAACCCTTTTGTAGGTTCCCGTAGATGTAGAAAGATGTGTCTGATCCTGCAATATAGGCCGTCCGATCTATATCTAATGGATAGGAAGGAAACTATGGCCATTTACCCGCACTCGTCTCCACATTTGCAGATAAGGCTTTCCCTTGTTCATCCTTTTCTCCCACAAGATCTTGATCTTCCATGCAACGCACGGGCATCTTGCTAGTACTCCTACAATATGTATATTATTGTGAAAGTTCATATACACCGGCCGAGATTAATGCAAACACGGTAGATTTTCATTACATTTCGAAATTTTATAGGACAAAAAAATAAAAGAAACCCGACCCTAAACCTATTCTACGGCGGCGACCGACGTCCTCCATCTGTGATCTCCATGTACGGGGGCGGGGTTCAATACCCGTGAAGTGAAGGTGCGGTCTCCGGCGAGGAAAAGTAGAACACGGGAGACGGACCGGTCAGTTGGCACACCATGCCCTGCCTCCTCCCATGCCCTACTCATCCTCGGAGGAGTCCCCGACCTCAGCGGTGCCGGACGTTGGACGGCAGCAAGTAGGACGCGTGGCTGACGGTGCTCCCGTCGTCGGCCGCCAGCGTGGCCACCGCTTGTGCGGCGACTTGAGCGAGGGCAGCGACCTCGAGCTCCATCCCTGAAGACAAGCTCTCCTGCAGAGCATTCGCGCTTGCGGTCATGGCGGATGCGGTTCCAGGTAGGAGGACGATGCGCTATGGTGTGGAGGTTAGCTGGGCGTTGCCGCTTTAAGTAGCGCATTCCGGTGAGGCCAAGCGTCCGGGTGCGTCATTAAGTCGCCGGAGTTGGTTCCGCAGGCACCGAGCCTCTTAATGACGACATACGAACGGATGGCATGAATACGGGCAGTTGGCGCCGGCTGGGAACGCACCGCGCGACGGCGCGAGGGACGAGGGTTTTGGTATGCCAGGGTAGTCAGCTGCGGTCGTGGCAACGTTGGAGATGCCCTTTGCTCACATGCGATCCCCGCATGTCATTGGAAAAGCAAGATGACCCGGCATGGTCTCAGGTCCAAAGGATGCAGTTGGCCGTGCTACACCACTCCACGGACGCGTCGCGGCGCCCCGTGCATCCTCGATGAGCCGGGTGTTGGGGTGTGTTTGGATTGTGGCCAAAGTGCACCTTGCCAAAATTTTGGTCATGACCAAAAGATTGGCCTTTGTGTGGATGGTTGCCATTTTTTGGCATGCCAATGAACTCTAGCCAACTCTAGTTTATTTTTCTTGCCAATGTCGGCCAAATCATGGGCAACCAATACCTCAACCAAAATTTTGGTCATGACCCAAAGATTGGTCTTTGTTTGGATGGTTGCCATTTCTTTGGCATGCCAATGAACTCTAGCCAACTCAAGTTCATTTTTCTTGCCAATGTCAGCCAAATCATGGGCAACCAATACCTCAACCAAAATTTTGGCTACCCAATGGTTTGATGGGGCAACCTTGGGCATAAACCAAACATACCGTTGGTCGTGCCACAACACTAACGCCACCCTCAGCAAACTGAAACCGACCGTGTCTAGAGACGATTTGAGTGTGTCGCTCACCGCGGTCGCTGTGTCCAGAGGCAGTGCTGGAGCTGCGCCCCGTTGTTGGCCCCAACGACCCACATGAATGGTTGTCGGTGGTGAGGAGGTCGTGGGCCAGCTCCTCCATTGGACTAGTCTGCATTATGTCTTCCCGACGGGTGTGCCCCACATGTCTGTTTCCCTGTTTTCCCGACCATATTCGAGCGTCAGTGCTCTGCGTCGCGCATTAGGCCTTTCACTATGTAGGCCAAGCGAGACAACTTATTGTTTATTTGAGCCGTTCAAGTCTAATCATGTGGCGTTTTCTTATTTCTCATTCCTCTCCAACCCTCTTCTCCATCGATCATGTCGCCCTCCAGTCGAGTTCATCCTCCCGCATGCCTCATTTGAACATTCCGCCGAGTATCATTCGCATGTACCCACCCTAGTCCTCTTTCAATAGATCTCCGGACCCCGAGATGAAATCGAGAGGGAACGAGTGGGGGCACGTGATACCTAAGGCGGATTCAAAATTTTGAACCGGTGATCATAGCATCCGCAAATCATATATAAAGGGTATTCAATGTTCGTTTCGTTTTTGAACGTACAATATACTCCCTCCTATCCTTTCTAGTTTACATATAAGTTTTATGTGTAGTCAAAGTATATCTACTTTGATAAAAAAGGTATCAACATTCAACAACGCCCAATCAATATTGTTAGATTCGTATGTACTCCTAGATTTGTACTCGAGATGGTTTCCAATTTGACTATTGACAAGATTAATAGTACATGAGATGTATAATTGAAAATTATATCATTGGAAACTCCTTTCACATACGAATTTGACCGTATGCTTTGTGTAAGTTGCATGTCATATATTATTACTCTAACATTTGGTCAAAGTTAGCCTCAAAAAACGCATTAGACCCTGTATGCTTTGTGTAAGTTGCATGTCATATATTATTACTCTAACATTTGTGTAAGTTACATGTCATATTATTACTCTAACATTTGGTCAAAGTAGTATAGTGGAAGTGGATCCTCTGACGTAGGTATCCCTGCCTTACCCTCCCTTTCGGTCACTTACTGGCGGACCCCATGCTTGCTAGGCCCCGCATGTCAGTTACTCAATGGGTTCGGCCACGTCAGGGGATCCTCATCTGTAGTATACTCCCTCTGTTTTTATTTACTCAGCATAAAACAGAGGGAGTGGTGGTATAATAAATGATGTGGGCGGGGGAGGGGGAGGGACATCGGTTTGCTCTCAACTGCGGTCCCACAAGCGAGCGAAAACGCAAGACGAAGCACGTTCCATTCGGTGAGCGACATGGAGGGTCCAGTGTGCCGGGCTGCAAAAGGAATGCGACAAGAGCGATGTACAGTCAAAACTGATTAACCGGTCGTCACCGGAACCACTATTCACACCAGAACCTTCGCTGCTCGGCCTATGCCAGCCACTGCCCTAAAACCACACCAAATCTCCAGCACATTCCCCCACCTCTCGATCCCCTAGCCCGCATCAAGTGTCCCCTAGTTCGCCGGAAAGCCATGGTGCGCCGCAAGATCACTTACTACAAGATGCTGACGCCGGAGCACCGCGCAGAAATCGCAGCGGTGGTCGGCGCCACAGACCTCCGTTCCCAAGCTCGCTTTGCGGCCGGCCAATCCCCGAGTTCTCTAGAGCCAAGCTATGAGGAGGAGGAAGCCGATCCAATGTTCATGGCAGAGGTCGCGGCGCAGAAGGCCCCCTATGGGTATGAAACGATGGACGTCGACTTCGTGTCGGCGTCCGAGTCCCCCATGGTGCAGGCGGACCAACGGTTCAACATGGCGATACTAAAGGAGGACCGGGAGGCACAGACTCAACTCGATGCGGAGCGCGCGCATGCCGCTGCCATCGAGGCTCTCCTGCAGGCGAAACCGGATGTTGTGGATGTGAACCGGGCGGCGGAGGCTCAACTTGAGGCGGAGCGCGCGGATGCCGCTGCCATCGAGGCCCTCCTGCAGGAGGAACCAGACGTCCTGGACTTGAACCGGGCGGCAGAGGCTCGACTCGACGCAGAGCGCGCGGATGCCGCTCTCATCGACGCCCTCCTGCAGGCAGAACCGGACGTCCTGGACTTGAACCAGGCGGCGGAGGCTCAACTCGACGCAGAGCGCGTGGATGCCGCTGCCATCGAGGCCCTCCTGCAGGCAGAACCGGACGTCCTCGACTTGAACTGGGCTGTGCTCTCGTCCGTGCAGAGCGCCCGCACGCTCCGCTTGAACGAGTAGTTGGAGGCCGAGGACAACCACGGTGCGGAGACACACGCCGGCAGCGACGGCTGGTTCGCGCCGGCAGCCAAAGACGACGAGGTTGTCTCTTTCCGTGAGCAGTGATAGTTTTTCTTTATGTTGTTGTTTTTATGGATCTTTTGCTGTGTAAAAACATATATTTGTTATGCAAGTCGCCTGACTTGGGTCAGTCTACCATTTCAGGTGGTTGGATGAATATCCTACGTCTCCTAACCCTTCTTTCCTTCTTCCTCACCTCTTCTTCTTCCCCAACAGACCACCGCACGGGCCGTACGGATACTCCCCAACATGCGGTTGGATAAACATACTCTATGAAACGAAAATTATGTGTCAGCGATAGGATGACTGAGTTTGATGTGTTCACATGCGACAGCACGTGTCAGTGAGGGTGCGTTTCCTTGGTTGGGTTTGCGGCGTGCAGGAGCGACTGTGTGAGGGTGCGGTGCAGCCGCGGCGTGCAGGAGCGAGCCTGTGAGGGTGCGGTGCGACCGCGATAGCCGTGCGCAAGTGGACCTCCTTCTCATTTTGAAAACTTTAGGCAAGCTTGGCAAAAATGTGTGGCGAAGTTTGGCAATGCAAGGCCTAGACCCAAACAGGATAAGTACGTACGTACTAGGAGTACTAGCGTTAAAAAAGAAAGGCTGGGTTTTCCTTCGCGGGATTTAATCGATACAAATCCTTGTTTCACCTGTCAATTAATACATATTTTTTTCTCCAAAGAGCTAACCATCTCACTCCTCATCGCTTGATTAATGCAGCGCAACGCAAACCAACCTTCTCTCTTCCCCCTGCATGCAGGGGATATTAATGTCCTTGGTTGCTAACCCCATCAATTTTGCCTCGATTAGTGTTAGTGGCCCTTTGCAAATTACTAGCCTTGTGTATAAAAAATGGAGGTAGTAACTATATTTGACTTCCTTCCCCATTACGGTGACGTCGACGATTTTTTTTGGTGGTTTGGCGAAGTGCGTTCGACGGAGAACACCTTCGCAAGTGCCGCCTGCAAGCTGAGACAACCGCCTTATTTGCATCCAAGAAGTCCTTTACTAGTACTACTAGGAGTAACTAATGCGGTGAGATGGCTTCTCGAAGAAGACAATGGAGAAGCGGAGTCACCGAAGAGTGAAATGATGGTTGCTTCGTCCGTGCTTTTGTGATTTGACGCCTCACTGCTTTGTGATTTGTGATAGAAGGGACAGGGGAGTAGACTCTATGCTCTATACTGTACTACATGCGTCCAAGCATGGGAGAAAGAGGAGAGACGTTGCATTTTTCTATTCCTTCAATCAATCAATCAGGGAGCTTCAGTTCCATCTTTTTGGCTTTGGCAACACCGTCCACAATGGTTCCCATGATGCCAAAAGCTATTTTCACATTTGGCTACACATTGTGGATGCCCTTAACCATACCACTTGGTTTTGCTCCTGTGCGCTATCTATACAAATCTCAATTATATTGATCTAAAAAATTATAGAATCGAGATTAGTAAAAAGGATGTGATTTTGCCGCGCGAATAGCGGGGGAGGTTTCTTATTTGAGCAATGCTAGATCCACGTAATGGTTTACGTAAAGTTATGAACTGATGTGATGTGGGGCTATTTGATTGGATTAAAGGAGAGGATTGGGCCCACCCAACCTGAAAATCAGGGGGCATATAGATTAGATGGAAAGTATACGTAGCAGCTACGTAGCCCTTTGTAAGTCTAGGATTAGGCTTCTTATTTTCGGAGGACGTTTTCCTGGCGGTTTGCTAACATGCGGTCCCACGTGTCAGTGCTTTACCAAGCCGATCCGCGTCCCACATGAGGCAGAACAACGGCAGAAGCAACACGTGGTTAAGTTGAAGAAGATGAGGGAGAAGCGGATTCAGCAACGAGTGAAATGATGGTTGCTTCGTCCCTCCAACTTAACTGCGGGAAAGGTGCAACTTTGTGATTTGACGCCTCATTGCTCATTACTACACCGACGCCATGACTGGGGTGCTTCACCCCTGCTGCTCTGCAGTGTATTCCGGTATGGCACGTGGACCCGGTAGCTTGATGTCCCACATGTCGGCAAAAGGGACTAGAAGATTTATGAAAGCGAGCGCTCCACTCTTACGACGGAGGAGTAGACGACACAACGGCCCAGTGAACTGTCACTTGTACTGTATAGTACTATAGTTTTGCTGTTTTGCATGATCCATCGATACAAACCCGATTAAACAGGAAAGGGCGGGATTTTTCCCGCGCGGTAGATGATACAGGCCATACATTTCAAAGGCAATTTTAATGTATGCAAACTGAATAATTATAAGTAACAATATGATATCTAGTAAAACTAAAAACACATATGATTTATTGTGTTAGAGTGTAGTAGTAGTGCTGTATTGCATAGTTGTTAGATGTAACATGCGAGAACGTGTAGAGATGTAGTTTTGGAGGGCCTATAGAGAGAAAAGTGTAATACGGTCACCGAACTTCAGAATAAGCTGATTACGGTCACAATATACGTTTTGCGGTGATTATACGGTCACTTGCTCACAGCTCAGCATCGGATTGCACTCTGTTGACCGGCCAAATAGTCTGCGTGGCGCCATGTTGACTAGTTAAATTGACCACGTTCATTGTGGGTCCCACCTGTCAGTTCGCATAGGCAAAAGGTCAGATAAACACAAATTTACGCAGGCGCGACAAGGCTCCAACCCATGCGCGGGAATCACCTGGTTGTGTATGTGTCTGTCAGGGCCTGATGTGTGCGCATGCACGTGTAGGTTGAGCACTTGAGCGTGAGAGTGTGTGTTGGTCATGTGGTGTACTGGTGTGTGCATGCATGCGTGCATGTGTGCGTGTGAGTGTTGCATGCATGCGTGGCTGTGTGTGTACATGTGAGTGTTGCGTGCGTGCGTGGGTGCATGTGTTTGTGTGAGTGTTGCATGGATGCAGTTCGTGTGCATGCGTGCGCGTGTGTATAATCACCACACCAGCTCATGTGTGTTAAAACAGACGGCTCAGCATACCAATACAAGGCCACCTTGTCCGCTGTGCCCGCGGTCATGACTTCGAACCACCGTCCAAATATTTTTTGTCGTTTGTTTTCATTCTTACTAGCAAGATGCCCGTGTGTTGCATGTAACATAAAGATGCACTTGTATGACTTGTTTATCTTGTGAGAGAAAAGGATGAACGAGGGAAGGCCTTATTTGCAAATGTGGAGAGGTGTGTGGGTACCTTTTTGCAAAATTGCCATAGTTTCTTTCCTATCCGTTAGATATAAATCGGACGGCCTATATTGCAGGATGGCAGGCACACCATCATCACCAACTCTGTTTTTTATAATAGTGTATTTTATGTATTTTATAAGAGTGTAGATGTAGAGTAGATACAAGTCGACAGGTGGGAACGATGGTAGTGAGATAATGTGATGCAACACTAGAGGTGCCACATGGAGCGTTTAACTGGTCAACTAGTCATGTCATGAGCAAATACAGAGTTGTACGGTGAGTCCATGACTGCATAATAACCACTAAACGTAAATGGTGACCATAATGAGTGGATTCTGAAGTACAATGTACGTATCGTGGTTTCGCTTCAAATACAATGATCGTCATTGCATATATCGCGAGAGAAAGATGAAACATGCGTGAATTTTCTGAGGGCTTACTTTTAGAGGACCTGGAGATAGTTTTGTGTGCATACGTGAAAGGGGCGTACAGGGGGGTATGCGATGGAGAGAGAGATGCTCTTCGTTTCTCTTTATTATGACTAACTTTGTATATAGTATAAAAATATACAAATTCACAGTGCGGAATAAATATCACCATGCAATGCAAATTAGCGTTCGTACTCCTCCATATAACTTTGTAATGTTGTATATATGTAGAAACTCTAAAATAATTTTTTGGCCACACTTTATTCAAAAGGAATGTTGTATGCGAAATAAACGTGAAGAGAGGGCTTTTTAGATCAATGGGGTACGTGATGTAACATGTGTGAATGTGTAGTTGATGCATTTGGCGGGGCCTAGAGAGGTATGTGTGTGTATTACGTATTCGAGAGAGGCATGGATAGAGGGGCCGACAGGGGGGGGTGGGACAGATAGCACGAGAAATGAGAGTGGTCTAGAGAGAGAGACGAATATGACGTCACGACAAGAGATTCCATTCCCTTGAGTGTGTATATGCAAGGGGGAGGGAAGAGGCACCAGGAGAAATTTTCTGTGTGTGTGGTGTTTGTGTTGGTATGTGTGGGTGTGAGAAGATAATGAGACGTGGGGGCAGAGGGTGTGTCACCGCGTGAGGTCCGGTGGGTCGAGGTGAGGCCCTTCATTTTGTTCCATCCTGCGCCACATTTGTCGGCCCGTGACGCGTTTAGGAAGACCCATGGATGACTAGTCGTACAAGACAAAGATAGCAGAATTGTGAAGGACTCTGTGTCCACTAACAAAGCCGGCTAGGATTTGTAACCCTAGGTTCTAGGACTAAGGTAACCCCTTTATCTCTGATATTACTATTCATCCAACCTAACTTTAAGGGGTATCCTACAGAATGCTTTGCTAGAATCATACTCGTCGATTAGGAAGAGAGGTGTGAGACAATGCGTGAGAGACAGGCGTAAAGATAATGTGCGTACATGAGACACGTAGGCAGGTCCATGTATATAGAAAGGGTCGATGAGGATTGTGCGTGTGTATGTTTGCAAGAGGAAGAGTGCTTGTGATAAAGGTTAGTGAAAACAGTTGTAAATGGTTACGAGAGGGAGGGAGGGTTATATCTAGAGCATGTGTGCGAGAAAGAAACCTCGGGAGAGAGTGTGTGAGCATGTGTGAGAGACCACCGATGGAGAGTGAAACTACACGTAAAAGACTGCTCTACACATTGATTAAAGATAAAATTGTATCCAAATATTAGGATCGGATCATGATATTTGCAATTCGCGTAAGGAGTGGTCATTGATCCATCAGACATCTAGATTCTATCGAATTTGAGCATGTCTATGTTATTATTCGACGCAATTGATCCACATAGTTAGTATTTTGAACTCCATACAATGCATCGCTTTAGCAATCGAATATAAACGTGAGTATAGTTCATGTTGTGTGTGTAAAGCACATTATACATACGAAAGTTACACAATGGACATTATAAATAGCTACTACCTATGAACTAGCATACATTTGAATTCAACTTAAGGTGGTTTAAAAAAATTGAATTCAACATGAAGTCCATTCAATTATTTGAATTTGATATCATGGCATTTGTAAACCATACCTAAATTATGGGGGCACCAATCTTTGCTCTGATTTTGTACATAATAGCATATGTAGTCGTGTACAAAATAGATTCAAATTTAGCTCCTCCATTTCAAAATAATCGTAGTTATAGGATTTTCAAGTGTCAAAATTTCAAAAAGAAGCAGATAATTTAATGAGGTTTTCAAACATACAAGGTCAAATATAACGTTGTATATTTAGGTCAATCCTCATAGTTCAAGAGTACTCTAAACGTGAATGCTTGTGTTTCAAAATTTCGAACGAAGAGCCAAAAGAGCCTCTACTTGCTCGAAACCGCGTGAGACCATTGTTTGGTAGTACAAGGAAATTACTTTTCTAATAACTCCGACCCGTGAAACCTACCGGCCCGACGTCCAAAGGTCTAGACCGGGGTAGGTTTGTAGCTTCATCTAGACGCCACGCAACCGCATCCAAAAAACATTCATACACAATGGCCGCCTAAGCACACATGCGCGCGGCCGAAATCGCTCCCGCCCACTATTTGGGACACCTGGGATTAACATCCTACCCCCGACCCGCAGTAGGTCCGAAATTTAAGAGGGGGGCAAAGTTTGTACTTCCTCCAAATTTCAAACAAGCGCGTCCCATCTTCTGTTCAAAAAAAGCCAAAAACAAGAGCGTCCCAGACCGAAACATGGTTCTCCCCACCCGTCCAATTCCCCATTCGTACTCCGTGGGCGCCAAAACTACCTCTCCACCAGCCGCAAAACCCCGGCGTCCTCCGTCCGCCACCCCATCCCACCCATCAACCGCCGCCCTCCTCCATCACGTCGGAGCCGATACCCCAATGTCGTCGTCCACCGCAACCTCAACCGCAACGCCCTCCACGGCTAGTAGTTGAAGCCGAGGCCGAGCCGTCCGTACCCGAGCCAGTTCAACCACGCCGTCCTGCGCCTCACCGCTGCCGCTCCAACTTCACCACCCTCCACTGCACCGGAGCTGTTCCTGCTACGCCGTCCTTCGCCGCCTCAGATCTGCTTCCCTTCCGCCGACATACGGCCACGGCAACACAGTCAACAATTTAGCCATGGGTTCGTCCAAGCCTGCACCCTCCAGAACATTAGTTTCCCCGGTAAAAAGAAGAAAATCGGCACAACTTGTGGAGGTGACCACACCGGCAACCGAAAAAGGTACTCCTCTTCCCTTATTCGTGCAAATCTTACGTCTCTGCTTGCACGGTATTCATCCCACAGAAGACACTAGTTGACCGCTTCTTCTTGATACTAGATGTTCCTAGTAACTCGCAATGCACAAGGTTTCTCCTCATATACTATTTCACCTTAGCTAGAGGTCCGTCGCCCCCCTGAATTTCAATTTCTGGCCACTTGATTCCCAATTAGCGGAAGCATTCCTCGGTGTAACAGGCGCTAGTACGCCTATTACGTCGGGGAATCAGCGCCTTGGTGTTTATCTTAGGGGCGTGTGCGGCCTACAGCTACTGGCGCCCGATCTAGAGGTCGGCCGGGATTAAAGGGATGGCCTGGGGGCACTGCCAAGCACGGCGGTGGTGTGAGGTCGATGGGAGGGCGGGGCGGCGGAGGCAGGGGTCTGGGCCGGTGGTCGTTGGCGGTTCGAGAAAGATCGTCAATAGGACTGGTGGGAGGTAGACGAAGGCCATCTGCCCGTTGCTTATAGATCGGACAGTTCATTAAAAAAATCGACTAACCTATTTATTTTCAGTCGACTGTTATCTTAGAAATGACCACATGTGGTGGTGTGCTGGAGGAGTACCTGCATTTCCTGTGCTCATATATTACAAAATCATACAGAGTAGAATCTAATTTTGTTTTCCATGCAATGTTGTAGAGCTATCATATGTCTCCTGTCATTTATTTGTCAGCCACCTACTATCTGCTACATTTATAGTGCACTAGTTCTGCACACACTTCACCCTTACTCTCACTGTTGTGTTTTTATGCAAGGGTATTTCAGACTCTGCTGCCATGAGAGAAGCCAAAAAGAAAAGAGAGAAGTCGCTCCAGTTTGGTGTGCTGCTAGGCAAGACACGTTTCAATGCTTTAAAGGGTGTAGTGTCAGCAGATGGAGACGGGGAACATAGCTCTGGAGTTGATGACCTCGCTCGCAATGAACCACCATCCCAGGTGCTTGCTTTAACTTCGCGGTGTCATATGTGGTTGCATGTTCCATATGGTGTCTAGCTTGTATTCGAAAGGCCGAAGTCGGTAAGATAAGGAAAGATATTTTTTACATGAACCACCATCTCGTGAGCACCAGAAGACAAATAGCTAGTCAGGGCACTGGCCGAGCCAGTGACAAGCCCAACAAAGATAGGCATCACCTGGAAGCCAACTAAAAAGCTGCGATGGTGGCGAAGCAGCCCGCCTCCCACCAGGCTCTCAGGTCCTAGATGATCATGCTCACCACTCCAGCCGGATGTCTAGCTTGTATTGCTTCCAATTTGGTTAAATTGCATCTGCTTAGCTTACACATTATACCTTCGAATATGACATGCCTTTTTGTTTTTGGTACATACTAGTACATCTATGTATTAACCATGTTCTTACATCAAACTAATGTTCTTGTGTATCCCTCATCAATCACTTATGACGAGGCAGGCAGGCAAGGGGACTACTCCTCATTTAAAGAATACAGCGTCAACCTCCCGACATGATTCTCAAGAAACAGAAATGCTAGATGAAGATAGTGAACGTAGCTCTGTAGTTGATTACAACATTTCCCCTACACTAGCATTGCACGTGCTTGCTCTAACTTGGCAGCGTGATATGTGGTTGCATGTTGCATATGGTGTCTAGATTGTAATTCTTCCAATCTGGTTAAACTGCATGTGCTAGTCTGCTTAGCTTATACATTATACCTGTTAATGTGACATGCCTTCTTGTATTTAGTACATAGTACATCTGTCTATTAAGCATGTCCTTACATAAAACTATTGTTTTTCTTGTATCCCGCATCAATCAACATGACGAGACACCTTTAGTACATGTAGTGCGATATTAGTTGCATCTTTCATATGATTTATAGCATGCACTGCTTCTAATTTGTTGAAATTCCATTTATGATGGGACGCTTTTAACTTGGCAGAGTCATATTGGTTACATCTTTCATGTGGTGTCTAGCTTGCATTGCTTCTTATTTGCTGGAATGGTTTCTGCTTAGTTTACATAAACAGTTGTGAACATGCCATGCCGTCCTGTTTTTCATACATATTCCATCCTGGTATCATGTGTTTGCCTTACATCAAAGTAGCGATTGTCAGTATCATGCATTAATGAGTTCTGAAGAGTGAATTTTATTGCTTTTTCTTGTCGGTTTTACTTAACAATTCAAAATCAATAAAGCAGAAGGAAGTTAGCAAGGCAGCGGATAAAGGTGCTCCTTCCGAACGGAGGGCCTCTACAGTTTCTACTCCTCCACACCCCCAAGATGATTTCCAAGACAACACATGCATAGACACTCAACAATGCTGTGTTTATGATGAGCACGTCTCCCCTAGTGCAGCATCACCGGTGCTCCCTCTAACTTGGCACTGTTATATGTGGTTGCATGTTATGTGTGATGTCTAGCTTGTATTGCTTCTAATTTTGTTGAATTCCATCTGCTTACTTTACACATTATACTTGAATAAGACACGTGTTCCTGTTTCTAGAACATACAAAATCTGTCTATCACACCATGTTCTTACATCAAATTACTACTGTTGTGTAACCTGCAACAATCACTTATCATAAGACACGTTTGACTTCAGAGTGTGATATAGATTACATCTAACATTGTTTTCTAGCTTGTATTACTAATTCGTTGAAATGGCACTTATGATGAGACAATTTTAACTTGGTAGAGTGATATTCGTTGGATCTTTCATATGGTGTCTAGCTTTAATTGCTTCTAATTTGTTGAAATGCCTTCTCCTTAGTTTACACATCATAAGCTGTGAATATGCAATGTTGTGAATATGCAATGGCACTAATGACGAGAGACCTCTAACACGGTAGTGTGATGTTGTTTGCATCTTGCATATGATTTATTTCTTGTACTGCTTCACATTTGTTTAAACGCCATTTATGATGAGACGCTGTTAACTTGGCAGAGCGATATTTGTAGCATCTTTCATATGGTGTCTACCTTCCATTGCATTGCTTCTAATTTGGTGAAATGTCTTCTTCTTAGTTTACACATCATAGTTCTGGTTATCTCTTTCGTCCTGTTTTTCATACATATTACATCCTCCTATCATGTGGTTGTCTAACATCAAAGTTCAGTTCGTCTGCATCACGCATCAATTTGTTCTGAAGAACTAAATTGTTATTCGTTTTTGTTGTCGGCTTGACTTAACATGGCACAAAGAAAGAGGAAGAAACACAGAATGGTAGGGAATGAGAAGCGGATGAATCCTACAGATTCTGCTGGTACTGATGGTGCAATAGAAGGTCAAAGTCCAACAAAAAATTCTACAAACACGGCATCCCATGCTACACGAGTTGCAAAAAAAGACAAACAGAAACAAATAGCTGCCACCAAACAAGCAGAGACAACCCTAGTTCTTGTAACACCTACCACAGTACTACCAGCTGCACGGCATACTCGTGCATCAACTGAGCTAGCAGCACGTTCCCAAGCTCCGTTGCCACCTGACACTACTTCCCAAGCACTCTTGACACAAGACGAGTTGGCAATATCAGATGAACCTTGTGAGCTTCAACAGCAAGAAGGTAGTTGCTGGAGTCAAGTTACATTTGCATGCTTCTTTATATGTAGTCTCACAGTTTGATGTACACTACCACTTACTATGTTTGTTGTTGGACTAGCACCTAGGCGCAAGAGGAAACAAACATCAGGGATAATGCTCGATAGGTTAACTAAATCTAGAGGAGGAAGAATGGAGATCCGTTTTGAGGCAGGTTTAAAAAGGCCACGTGATGCTACAGAGTCAGCCAAGTTAGTATCAGAGGCAGCGGTTGCTGTTAGGTGTCATGTATGTATCCTCCCAACATGGATTCAGTACAGGAATGACAAAGACGAAACCCAGTTCAACATCTTCCTCGACAATTTATCTGTAAGTATGGTTATGTATGGAAACTAGTAATATCGTCTTGCTCTGTCCAATACTTTCTAGGTTGCTGATAATGAGACTCCCATAATTTTCAACAGATGAGGTTCAAGTTGGATAGCCAAGATGATGCAACCAGACAAGCTTGCACCCATGTTTTCAAGTCTGCTCTACAACAGTATCGGTATAACTTGAGGAAAATTCACTTTGAAGGCAAGGCTAACAGTGAACTTGCCCAAACATCTCCAGTGGAAAATATATCTGATGAAGACTGGAGAGGCCTCGTTAAACACTGGTCTGATCCGAAGTATCAGGTACATTATATATATATATGTCATCAGATCACATGTTGAAGTCCTATTTACGCATGTGCCACACGAATATATCTTCTTGTAGGTGAACTGTTCAAAGAACAAGGCCAACCGTACGAAAGTGAAATTCCAATAGAGGACAGGATCTCGTAGCTATATTGCACACTGCGAGGCTCTTGTAATTAGCTGCTATTTCACTCTTTTTGCTGTACCATATTATCAGATCTATATTGACTCGTTCCAAATGCAGAGGAAAGCCCACAAGGACCAAAAAGTACCTGAACCAAATGCTGTGGAAATCTTCAAGGACTGTCACACCAGCAAGAAGAAGGGCATGACTACACCAGTCAAAGCCGCTGTTATAAGTCCTTAATCCTCATGCCTTTAACTACTACTTACTCTGACTTGTGCCTTGAACTGCATGGTTTGCAGCCAATTTCTATTACTCTTTTCAATTTTATACACAATTGTCTTAGCGTATCATTGCACCTTACAAGGTTTAAAAGAGAGGAGTGATGTTCCTTTGATCTTGACCCGTAATCTAGTTCCGTGCTGGACTTGCCCACACAACGTTACAATTGCCTGTTTGTCTGTTCTTAGTTGTTTTGTGATATGAATGACGTCATACTATGCTTACCTTATTAGAAACTTCGTCACTTTGTCGTTAGCCCTCAACACAATGTGAAGAAATAGACAATACATTAGCGATGGTACATGGTCATATGTTTGGAACCTGGTTTTATTATGTACTTTGCAATAAAATACAACTAATATTTTACATGGGTTCACCAGAATAAGTTCTGTATATAGACCAAATCTATTTTGTTTGGTTTTGCTGCCTCCTTAATATCTTCTGTTCTGGTACTACTAATGTAAAACCTCAACTTTTCAGCAAGCTATCGAAAAAATGGTGGAACCACCACCTTCTGAAGGTGGCGAGGCAACTATAACCGCAATGTCAGCTCTTGCTACAGTGGGTCAGTACCTGTCCACTAACAGTTCCAAAACACGTTCCTGCGTAATACTAGGTTGGTTGTTAAGGCAATATCGTCCAAACTGCCTCATGATCAAGATATGCAAGCTCAAAGCAATGTTGTATCTGCGCTCCAGACACAAGTCCATTCCCTAACAGAGACCCTTTGTGAAACAAGGAGAAACATTGCTCAATGTCGTCAAGATATGCATGGTTTTGAAACCAGACTATCATACATTTGCTAGGTTGTTCAGGAGCCTAGGGGAAATGAAGGCGAGGGTTATGGTGCTCCATCGGACAATACAACATGAAAACGTAATAGTCGGGTCAAATGAACTGAGCTTCTGAACTTCTGGTGGTGCATTTATCTGCTAGACTGTTAAGTTTTATGCCAACCTTCCTTTTGTTATATAGTTGTAATTTGTTTTGGTGCGATACAAAATTTATTCTTAACATGCAGCCACCACCTGAAGAAAACAACAAGCCATTTTTGTATAGTGTAGGGTGTTCCCTATATTTGCACTGGTGGCGATCTTTGATGTCGACTGGATGTAATCTGTGCAATCGCCTTAATAGCCTAGCGTTAGTTTCGGCCTTATTTATTTCCTAGTCTTCTTTTCCCCTAGTTTGCTAGTGGCCGCAACTACCATGGGCCATATACGGGCCGTAGGATCCATGGGTCTCCTACGTGCCGTCGATAAATGGGCATGTAATTGGTGGGCCTCAGGCCGTCGGATAACTGGGTCTACATGGGCCATAATCGGGCATAATTGGTATCGGCCCAGCACAGTAACATGCCGTTAACAGGCCGTAGGATAGCAAAGGCTTAATTATGTCACAGGCATAACGGGTCGTTAATGGGCCAGAATATAGGACGGGTCAGAAACGACGCAACGGGTTAACATGCCAGAAACGGTCCGACTCTTGCCATGGGCCGAATTTGGCCCATTAGGGTAATAGGCCAGTAACGGGTCGACTCTTGCCATGGGCCGAATTTGGCCCATTAGTGGAACATGCTAGTAACGGGCCGACTCTTGCCACGGGCCGAATTTGGCCCATTAGGGGAACAGGCCAGTAACGGGCCGGAAGTAATCGAGGGCCAAAAAGGAGCCCAAGAACGTATGGGCCGTCAATAGGCTAAAAGCTAACACGGGCTGGAAACGGCCCATGTAAATAATGGGCCGTTAATGGGTATAAAGAAAATCACTGTTCATTGTGGGCTAGAGTCACCGTGGGCCTGTAATGGACCGAAAGATACGAAGGCCTCATATGGGCCGAAAGACGTCGTGGGCCATACATGGGCCGAAAGTGAAATGGGCTGGTATTATATTCGATGGCCCACATGACGTTGTTGGGCCAATTTCCTTTAGGGCCTAATGGGCCGTGAGTTAACGGGCCGTAAAATGGGCTATTTGCAAAGAGACCGTTAACAGGCTTTTCATGGGCCAGCCCGTTAACTTTTGACCAAGTCAAACGGGCCAGCTTTGTAAGCTAAATGGGCCACTGTTGGGCCGTGCCACGTGTCGACATATCATGGGCGCCTATCTAACCCACTAACAAGCTGACACGTGTTTCCTCTAGCCAATGATGATTTTACACGTGGAAAATCCCCATTGGTCGGGGTTGTTAACAGGTTATCGGATCCAAAACCCAACCCGATAGCTTAACGGCGTTCCGTTACAGTGGATGCCACGTGTCGGTCACCCTTGACGAAAGCACTTCTGTGACGCGCGATTTATCGTCATGGAAGTGGACACTTCCGTGATGATTATTTTGGTAATGTCATGGAACACTTCTACGACAGCACAGGTATGACTATCTTGATTCTATCATAAATTTGTCATGGATGTACATGCATGACACAAAAAGCGACTTACTGTGACAAACACTATCATCACGGAAGTGTATTTTTTTGTAGTGCCAAAGCATTCTTTTCATGATCTACAAGCATAGAAAATTTACTACTCTCTACACAAGCAAAATTCTTCTCATTCGGATTAGTGGGAGTATCATAAGAAACTCGAATACTATAAATTGTTTCCACATTAAAAGAGTAATGTTCACAAAAGGGATAACCATAATCATGACAAGTTTTATAAATATAATCACTACTTTTTTAGCATAAGTATCATCACAATAATCATCATAGGTAGGAGGCATGCTATCATCATTATAAATTTGCATATCAAAACTTGGGAGACTAAAAATATCGTCTTCATTAAACGTAGCATCCCCAAGCTTGGGACAAACATTAATTGCAGCAAATATATTCTCAAAACCATCATCTTCATCAAACATAGCATCCCCAAGCTTGGCCCTTTTCATATCATAAGCATAGTCACTCTCATCATTAATAGTATGGATAGCACCAATAGTATAGCAATTATCATATTCTTCCAAGCAAGTGCCAAAAAGATTTTCAAGATCATAAGAAGTATCATTACCTTCCATAATTATATTTTCATGAGGCACAATAGTAATACGGGCAGCATTATTTGGGAGAGACATCTTTTTACCTCTCTTACTTTTTCTTTTCTTCTTTTTCACCACATCATGTGTGGGTTCAATCCTCTTTTTGGAGCTCCTTATTAATGAGATTGGTTGAATAGGAGGCTCCTCCTCGTTACCTGATTCATCATAAGAAATAATAGGAGGGTATTGGGAAGCCTCTTCCCTTTCATTAGTATTCTCTTCATCTTCTATTTGTTTTCTTTTCTTTATGTAGTTGGCAATATAAGGATTTTCAATACAATTCACTACACAATACATATAAATTTTCTCTAGATCAAAATCAAGAAATCTATCAAGATCAAACTTTGGAATACCCTCAGTTATACGTTTCATTTCCTCATACCCCAAAAGAAGACTAAGCCCTTTATGATTCTCAAGGGTAATCAAATTATCACAATGTTTGGATACGATTCGGTCATGAAACAATTTGCATTGGAGATTTAAATGACCATGTTCATTGCAAAGTTCACAAGGGGCGCGAAAAATATTGAATCTTTCAGCACAATCATCAAGACTTTCTTGCAACAATTTAGTTTCTAAGTACTTATGCCTCTTGCAATATCTATCTTCCCTATTTGGTGTGTACTTACAAACCCAATGCACTCCACAAAAATTGACATGTTTATAGGAGACATTTTCATCATAACTAGTGCAATCATCATTAGTGTCATGGATATTCAAAGAATTCGTACTAACAACATTGCAATCATGCTCATCATTTAAATATTTAGTGCCAAACATTCTAATGCATTCTTCTTCTAGCACTTGAGCACAATTTTCCTTTCCATCATACTCACGAAAGATATTAAAAAGATGAAGCGTATGAGGCAAACTTAATTCCATTTTTTATAGTATTCTTTTATAAACTATACTAGTGATAAAACAAGAAACTAAAAGACTCGATTGCAAGATCTAAAGATATACCTTCAAGCACTCACCTCCCCGGCAACGGCGCCAGAAAAGAGCTTGATGTCTACTACACAACCTTCTTCTTGTAGACGTTGTTGGGCTTCCAAGTGCAGAGGTTTGTAGGACAGTAGCAAAATTCCCTCAAGTGGATGACCTAAGGTTTATCAATCCGTAGGAGGCGTAGGATGAAGATGGTCTCTCTCAAGCAACCCTACAACCAAATAGCAAAGAGTCTCTTGTGTCCCCAACACACCCAATACAATGGTAAATTGTATAGGTGCACTAGTCCGGCGAAGAGTGGGTGATACAAGTGGTATATGGATAGTAGATAAAGGTTTTTGTAATTTGAAGATATAAAAACAGCAAGGTAACTAATGATAAAAGTGAGTGTAAGCGGTATTGCAATGTGTGGAAATAAGGCCTAGGGTTCATACTTTCGCTAGTGTAAGTTCCCTCAACAATAATAACATAATTGGATTATATAACTATCCCTTAGCATGCAACAAAGAGTCACTCCAAAGTCACTAATAGCGGAGAACAAACAAAGAGATTATGGTAGGGTACGAAACCACCTCAAAGTTATTCTTTCCAATCAATCGGTTGGGCTATTCCTATAAGTGTCACAAACAGCCCTAGAGTTCGTACTAGAATAACACCTTAAGACACAAATCAATCAAAACCCTAATGTCACCTAGATACTCCAATGTCACCTCAAGTATCCGTGGGTATGATTATACGATATGCGTCACACAATCTCAGATTCATCTATTCAACCAACACAAAGGACCTCAAAGAGTGCCCCAAAGTTCTACCGGAGAATCACGACAAAAACATGTGCCAACCCCTATGCATAGGTTCATGGGCGGAACCCACAAGTTGATCACCCAAACATACATCAAGTGAATCACGTTTTATCCCATTGTCACCACAGATACGCACGACAAGACATACATCAAGTGTTCTCAAATCTTTAGAGACTCAATCCGATAAGATTACTTCAAAGGGGAAACTCAATTCATTACAAGAGAGAAGAAGGGGAGGAGAAACATAAGATCCAACTATAATAGCAAAGCTCGCGATACATCAAGATCGTTCCAAATCAAGAACATGAGAGAGAGAGAGAGAGAGAGATCAAACACATAGATACTGGTACATACCCTCAGCCCCGAGGGAGAACTACTCCCTCCTCGTCATGGATAGCACCGGGATGATGAAAATGGCCACCGGAGAAGGATTCCCACTCCGGCAGGGTGCCGGCACGGGTCTAGATTGGCTTTCGGTGGCTACGTAGGCTTCTGGCGGCGGAACTCCCGATTTATTGTGCTTCTGGAAGTTTTAGGATACGTAGGTATATATGGGTGCAGGAAGTACGTCGGTGGAGCTTCGGCGGCCCCACGAGGCAGGGGGGTGCGCCCTAGGGGGGTGGGCGCGCCCTCACCCTCGTGGGAACCTCGCTTCTCTCCTGACGTGGGGTCCAAGTCCATCCAGTAGCTTTCCTTCCAAAAATAACTTCTCTAGTTGATTTCGTTCCGTTTCGACTCCATTTGATATTCCTTTTCTTCGAAACACTGAAATAGGCAAAAAAACAGCAAATCTGGGTTGGGCCTCCGGTTAATAGGTTAGTCCCAAAAATAATATAAAAGTGGATAATAAAGCCCAATATTGCCCAAAACAGTAGATAACATAGCATGGAGCAATCAAAAATTATAGATACGTTGGAGACGTCTCAGGAACCATCAAAGAGATTTGGGAGCTTGATTATGTGAAAGTTAAGGTGGCATTATTCAGGTGCGCATGGATCCCTCTTGGTCAGGTAAGGATTGATTAGTACAGGAAGACCTGTGTTAATAGGACAACGATGGCATATCATGCGGACCCATTTCTTCTTGCCAGCGATGCTACCCAGATTTTCCTTGTGGATGACCCCTTGCATAAGAACTGCCATTTAGTGATGCATGGGAAGAGAAGGGTACTGGGTGTTGACGATGTTGCCGATGAGGACGAGTACGATGAATTTGATGGTTGCCAGCCAAGGGATCACGCACCCGTGTAACAGAGAAGCGTAAAATCATCATAAAACCCAAGTTCATTCGGGGTCAACGTAATGATCCCAGTTCCATCATGTACATGGGAATTAAGCCATAGGACTAGTCTTTATGCCTACCCTGCAACTTAATTCATTCAATTTAGAACTGTCGCGTGTACTGAATTTGTGAGTTATGCCCGGTTTTCTATTGATGTAAGAACCGTTAATTTGTTGACCTTGATATGCTGTCAGCTCAGGCAATGAATATGAACTTTTTTTGTTATTATTATAGAGGTAGCACACTCAATTTATGAAAGCCGTTTGCCAACCAAACCCCACCACTCCACCCATGATCCGAGTCATGCTTTCTGATTGGCCAGAACCCAAACCCCATGGATCGTACGTCTGCCCCGTTGGATGCTCCCAGATCGAGCGGCGATCCTCATCCCTTTTGATAGCACATGCAGTTCCAGTTGTAATTTTATTTTTATGCACAAAATGCACGTTAATCAAAAAAATGTCTTAAATATAGCTAATGGTGATTGTGTACAGTGGAAATTTTTATGACGCCAAACGATGAAGTCACCGGCCACAGGAGTTTGAATTGACACGTCTCCTTTTGGAAACCATGATCCTTCATGTGAGATGCCCCGGTTTGGAAGGAGCGGTCATCAAAACTTGTGCCAAACTTTACCAATTTTTTTCCATGGGGTCATGAGAGCACGCCACGGGCACACATCGATTTTGATGATGTCTAAACTCCATATGAATTTCTTGTGATTAAAATACCAACTAGGCCTACGCTAGTGGCTGCACCTCGCGGCCGAAATGTTTGAAACTTCTCCCCGCTTCTCGAACAAACGGATGAAAACTCACAAAGCGACACACAAATGATCTGTACACCTTCTTTGCTAGGCTGATAGTAAGGGGATATCATAGTTAGTATCATGCATGCCAACTAAGCAATTTTGATGAGCTGTCATAGAATTAAATGAGGAAAGATAGGGTTAAGTATCATATCATTAAAACATATCATAATAAATGCTATGCTACTATGTGTCATTCATGACAATACAAATAAAGTAGTACATATGATACTAGCTAATCTATGATACTATGCATTGGACTAGCCATAGTGGGAGTAACTTCAGTAGTAATATCGAGTCCAACTCAGCAAATTTGCTTATGTGGCAATGAGTTAATGAGGAGAGAGGTAGTTTGAGTAACTTAGTTAGTTACTGTAGCATCACATGTCCCAATGCAATATGAGTCTATAACCTAATAAATGAGGCTTTGCATGTTACTATACTTATGTTCATTGTTCGGGAATTCGGTAACTGGTAACTGCTTGGTCGACTACTGATTAGCGATTAATCGGTTAATCGGCCATTTAACTGAATTAATCGGTCGATCATTAATCGGCTTCACATGAGAATATATTGGCAACATGTAACTAGTTTTTCATGTATTGTACCACATAATCCAATGCTCACAACTACATATTGTACATTTATACTAAAATATAATGTTGTAGGCATATAAAAAGCATGGACAAGAGGTAGAATTGTTACCTAGACGGTTTGGTCATGATGCATCCAAACGAGAAGGCAACAAACCTATATAATTGATGCTAGATATGCATTTGTATATGCTCTAAAATTGTCAAGATAAATGAGTAAATGACAACCATACATGTGACAACAAGCAGCCACACATGAGACATGATAAGATAAATTAAAATGATAGCCACACAACTTGGCAATATGCAGCCACACATAACAAGATAAATAGCAGCCACACATGTGAACATGGAATAATTCACTACAAGGTTCAACACAAATAGCATAACAAGATAAATAACCCCATTTTTTATGGATGCCGCTTCAGTTACCTGACCCATCACTGATTAATCGGTTTGACAACCAGTTAATCGTCTGAGAACCGATTAAATGCTAGTTAATCGACTTGACCATTTAATGAACCTAGTATGTGATATTCGCCTCAGTTAGGCATTGAGTAGTGATTAAATGGGCATTTAAATGGTAACTCGGCCGAGTTCTTGAACAATGCTTATGTTACTACCCACTATGGAAGGTAGTAACATAGTCTTGGGATATGTGTATGTTACTAGTGTATGTTACTCTCCATTGTGGCTAGTCTTAGAGCAAGTACAATAGAGTGACATAAGCAGGCTATAAGGAATAGAATAATATATATGTGCTTATTAGTTGGAGGAAAGAGAAGAGGAGAGACAAGAGAAGCGGGCTCTTGGTTAGTAGAGCCAGTTGCAACACGAGACCCAAGACACTTTGTGAGGATGTAAGGTGGGCCAACAATTGATAAACTAGTACGTATTTAAAACTTATTATTGTACATGACCGCTAAGAGGTTGGCTGTATATGACATGGCAACTTCTTATAGCCGACCGTTGGCTGTATTATTAACCATGCTCTTAGTGAGGTAGCTAGTATATCATAGATTAGCTTGTATCATACTCCCTCCTTTCCATTTTAGGCTGGTTGTAATGGTAGTATCATAAGAGGTGTCATGCATGCCAACTAGACTTTCTGGATGATGTGGCACACAACTAAATGAGGAAAGAGAGGATGTGGTATCATATCATGATACCGTATCATATTAAATGTTGTACTACTTTGTGTGATGCATGATAATTAATAAGGCAACCTAATATACTAACTTATGATACTATGCATTATGGAAGTAGTATCATACACTAGTATATATCATATGCATGATACTAGTATATGATACTCCCTATTACAACCAGCCTTATAGGTCTCAATTCAAAAATCTCACCAACCAAGGTAGATGGTGAGTGGTGGAATACTTTTTGTAGTTTGCAAAAACACCCAATTAATGCTTTTGTTTTCCTCAAAAAAATTATGTTTTCCAATGTATTAATTGCAATACATGCATGCATAAGGTACATGCATTGGTCAACATTCTCTTAATACTTGCATGCAATGATTTAATGCACCTTGGAATCTGAACATGTGATGGGGAACAACCAAATTGAGCCTTATAAAATGGAAAAACTAAAATTTTGAGATAAGCCTATAAACTGGAAAGGAGGGAGTATATATGCATGATACTAGTATATGATCGGTAATACCTCCGTAATGCGCGCATGTATAGTATCATAAGTTAGTATCTTAGGTTGCCTTATTAATTGCCATGCATGACACAAAGTAGTACAACATTTAATATGATACGGTATCATGATATGATACCACACCCTCTCTTTCCTCATTTAACTATGTGCCACATCATCCAAAAAGTCTAATTGACATGCATCATACTACTTGATACACCTATATTATGACCAGCCTTATTAGGGTGGCCATAGTGCGGGTATCATAGCCGGTATCATGCACTCGGGAATAGCAAATATGATGATGTGGCAAAGAAGCAGTAACATAGGTAGATACCGTAACATATATATATATATAATAAATGCTATACTACTTTGTGTCATGCATGGCCATAAATACGGTCATCTATGATATGTACTACTCTATGATACTATATATGCACTATGAAGGTACGTACGTAGTATCATACACTAGTATCATATGCATGAAACTATATATAGTATATGATACTCCCCACTATATAAGGTTGGCCATAGTGGTGGTATCATAGCCGACGATGTCATGCACTCGGAAATAGCAAGTATGCTAATGTGGCAAAGAATTAAATATATATAGAGAGGGTTAGAGTAACATATAGGTAGATACCGTATCATGTTAAATGTGATACTAATTTGTGTCATGCATGGCAATAAATATGATCTATGATACTATACTCTCTGTATTATACTATGCGCTATATTAATTAAAGGTAGTATCATACACTAGTATCATATATATATGTACGATACTAGTATATGACACTCTCCACTGTGAGTAGCCTAAGTATATATAGCCTAACTAAACCACACACATGTAGTTGTAGTAGGGTTTTTGACTTTAATTAATTATATATGCACTAAAATGCAATGCAAGGTAAGTGCAAAGAATTACTTAAACATAGCAGACGACCTAAAATGGGCCGGAACGATGTAGCTACTAACTGACGATTTGTAGTCTAAAGTGCCACATCTCCTTTTGGAAACTATGATCCTTCTTGTGAGATGTTCCGGTATGGAAGGTGCGAGCACCAAAACTTGTGAAAAACTTTAACAATTTTTTCCATGCGATCGTGAGAGCACGCGATAGTGACCCAAAACTTGTGCCAAACTTTACCAATTTTTTTCCATGCGATCGTGACAGCACGCGATAGTGACACAATGATTTTCGTTATTTTCAGGACTCTATATGCATTTCCTGAAATTAAAATACCAACAAAGCCTACGCCTCTTGCCGAACCCTGCGGACAAACTGTTTGAAGTTTTTTTCCTGTTTCTCGCACAATGAATGAAAACCTGCAAAGCGACACAGAAATGATATTGCTAACACGCACGTGTAGTTGCAACTATATATATACACATACAAACAAGATCTTTTTTTGCATATTCATAGTTTGAGATTGCTAGCGAGGCCTGCCGCCTAGTAAAATGTACCAGAAAATCAAACCATAGGGTACAATCGTGATTTCTTGCTGTGGAAAAAATTGAAGGCGAAACGATGAACTCATGTTTTCATTCGAACAAAAATATGATGTTAGGTAATGTAAATGTTTTGAAAGAGCACACGGTTCACTCATGAAAGCCGTGTGTCCACTAAACTGTGGCCGGTGCCCCCCTCTGCCACACGCGCGATTTGAATCGTGCGTTTTGATTGGCCAGAACCCAAACCCCACAGATCGTACGTCTGCACCGTTGGATTCTCCTTCATCGAACGGCGATCCTCATCCCTTTCGACATCACATGTAAATGTTTTCAAATAGCCCCTCCCCAAAAATGTTTTCAAATAGCACACGGTTCACACACGAAAGCCGTGTGCCTACCAAACCGTCGCCGATGCCCCCTTTGCTGCACGCGCGATCTGAGTTGTGCGTTCTGATTGGCCAGAACCCAAACCCCATGGATCATACGTCTACATCATTGGATGCTCACAGATCGAACGACAATCCTCACCCCTTTAGATAGGAAATGTAGTCCTGCTAGGAATTGATTTATATGCCAAAATGCATGGTAAATGCCAAAAAATGTCTTACATATAGGACACGAGACCTGAAATGCGCCGGCAAATCAAACCCGTGGTATAATTGTGATTGCATTACATGGGAAAAGTTTAGAGGCGAAACGATGAACTCAGGTCTTCATTTCAAAATTAGCACGTCTTCATTTCAAACGAAATTATTTTGTTTGTGCACACGAGCTCTTAGAGGCAACCGTTTGCATAGGCCTTTCCGTGCGCGTGGCGACCGAGGATATTTTTCACCCTTTTCACCTAGGCCGCGAACACCCGGAGTCCCCAACAGCCCCCACCGTCCGCCCGCGTTTCACTCAACTACTCCACCCAATCTCCATCGCCAGCTCCCCCTCCCCCAGATCCACAGCAGAACCCTCTCTGGCGCCATCGTGCTCACCCTGGCCACGTGCCCGCTCTTCGGTGTTAGGCCTACCTCCACTGCCGTTCCCAACACGCGGCGGCCCATGCCTCACCGTCTTTGTTTGCTCGCTAGCCACCCTCGAGCATATTGATGCAGTAACCCTCGCCTCTCCGTGGTCCGGCCGGGTTTGCATTAAGAAGCCTGTTAGTTACCGCTCTCCATTGCGGTGAGGCATATTTCCTCGCAATCCCTCTTCCAATTTCGCTCTGTATGTTCTCAAATTTTCTATAAAATAACGGAGAGCGTATACATGTTCATTATCTACCTTCCTTACTACATATAAGTTGTATTTATTCCAATAAGTTACTGCCTATTTACATATCGCGGGCGCCCGAGTCACACAAACTTAACAAATTAGTCGTACATTTTCTAAATTATTGCATGGCATGTTTATAAAGCTTGATACCAAGTTGTTAGTTTTATGCTTATCCTCCTTTCCTGAGTTTCGCATGTCTTCTCTATAGATGCCGAGTAGCAGCGACATCACTCATGTTTCAAGCGATGTATCTTCATCTGATTCAGACAACCCAAGGTCTTCAGCAGATTGTGAGGGATCAACTAATCTTGAATGGGATAGAGCTGCAGCAATTACCCTTCCGGTCAAGACACTGAGGAACTCTCCAAGGAAGCCCACACACCAGCTTAAAGGTGTATATGAAGTAACCGAGATTGATTTAAAGTCTTGGGTTCCAACTAAACCAGATAAAGCACGCATGAGGTTCAGGAGTGTGTGTGGATTTGTTGGCAGGGCAAGGCTCGACATTAATCTGCCGGGGTTTCGGAAGGCTAACACAGAAACACGGTGTAGGATAGTCCGGGAGATCATGGATCACTTCAACATTCCAGAGCAGTGGAGAATGCAGGTGGAACACGCTGCACAGAAGAAGGCAAGGGATGCTTGGAGAAACTGGAAGCACGTGTTGTACAAGAAGTACTTGAGTGAAGGCAAGGACCCAATCCCCTCATACCCCCAAATTATAAAGGCAGACTGGGCAGAATTCAAAAGGACTAGGCAACTAAAGAGTTTGATGATAAGAGTTTTAAGCAATCGAAACTTTAGAAGGGGAACATACACCCCCACCACATGGGTGTGGCAGGATACTACGACATGAAAGTGATATGGGAATAGGAGGACAAAGAAGCAGTAGCGGCGGGTGGGAATCCGACCTTTAGTGAAATCAGGGGCGAACGCGCCAGAGACTACTTGCGGGCACGTGCAAAGAGGTGTGACGATGGAACTTATTACTTTGAAAACTCACGTGACGCCGAACTGTATCAAGTGATGTTAGAGGCTTCCAAGATCCTCGGAAGGTTCTACAAGAACTCAGGGCCATGTGACATTCTATCCATTGCTCTGGAAACAAAAGAGCCCCTGGCTGTGCAAGGGGTATAGGTGTTAATGTACCGCACAAGAGGGCTTTAACACTCAACGAAGAAGAGATGCTCAGCATGAAAAAAGCGAGGAGTGAAATGAAGTAGAATGGATTGTAGGAAAGGTTGAGGAAGGATATTTATCCGGCTGTTCGAAAGGATGTTGACGAGTCAATGATGATGCAGAAGACTCTAACACTGACAAATAGCCAACAGATGGGAGGGGAGGCGGGCATGGAGGATGCTGCTTATTGCGCGACAACACTGCACAAGAGTAGCTGTGCATCAGCTGACCCCAGCAACACTGAGACTTCAGCTGCTTGTGATGATGCTGCTTATTGTGCGACAACACTACACAAGAGTAGTTGTGCATCAGCTGACCCTAGCAACACTGAGACTTCAGCTGCTTGTGATGATGCTATATCTGATCTATCTGGAATGAAAGACAGACTGAAGGGCGTGCTTACACATTATGAAGGTACATTAAAATGTGCAACAGCCTGGGTTTGCCCACCCTTCTTGGAAGAGGGCCTCTTCTTGGACAATGTGCCATTGCAGCCGAGCTGTGTGAAGTGCTACGTGACTGAAGTAAAGCCTGGATTCAATGACTTTGCCCCGAAGAATGTCCTAGGAGACTTTGATGAGCAAAGGACCTTGGGAGAAACATTGTTACATCACATCCAATGGCCATGAAATGAAATAGAGATTCATCGATGATATCCCTGAAGCCCCGCCAAGGGAAACCATTGCCGCCCCTCAACCGGTGACGCTCTCCTTGCCACAGCAGCTCTCGCGGGCTGATGCATCAACCCCTGATCAGCCAACCCGACTTTGAGGCGTACAGGCCATGTCATCCTCCGCCCCAAAGTAGCCAGTGGAAAGGCTTATAACTGCTGAAGACGCACCACCGGTTTAGATGCCGGCCGCTGAAGCAGCGGGGGGAGACCCAGCTACAACACATGCTCAGCAGACCAACCTGGTGGAACAGACTGCTAAGCAGTCTGATGCTTCGGAACCGCCTGCTAAGCAGTCTGTAGGTCCAGAACCGACTGCTCATCAGTCCGCTAGTCCGCAGTCACGTGATCAGCATACCAAAGCATCAGCACATCCCGCTCAGCAAACCAACGTGTTGGCACAGCCTCCTCAGCATACCGACAAGTTGGCACCACCTGCGCAGAAACCCTACATAACTTCAATGCATGGTGAGCAGTTCGATGCCTCTGCTCCTACAACCCAGCAGTCTATCACAGCAGAACCGCCAGCTCAGCGGCCCGACATAGATAAACTGTATACTAAGCAGTTCATCCAAGCTTCACCGTCTACTCCGCAGTCTACCTTGCAGGCAACCAGATGTTCTGCCAGAAATGCTTCAAGTACCAAGAAAGAAGTGGCCAAAAAGGCTACACCCATGACCACGAGGAAGCGCGGCAGGAAAGTGAAGAGGAAAGAGAACGATTGCCTCTTACTTAAAGCACTCATCGCCCAGAACCAAATTAACAACAGCTTGTTCGAATCGGGGAGTAATATTATTTATGATGCTATGGATGATGAAGAAGTACGTTTGTTGCTTGCTAAAAGTAAGGCAGACGTACTTCAAGCACGCTATTACGTCCATGGCCAGCCATTTCTTGTTGGTGAATACATTGATGAGTGCAGCTCCAATTGCCGCGAGTTACATGAATATTGCATGGATCTAATGTCAGCATGTCATCATGGTTTGCTAGTCCACTACAACAGAGATCATTTCCGACACAATGTTGGTTCCATCGATGTGAGTTTCGAGGAATTACATCTCTTCTTCAACTTCAACGTGCTCGATGCCACTCTTGTTAGATGCCTGATTTTGTAAGTACTTAACAAACTCCGATCAACTTCTCCATACAAGGTTGTAAATGATAAATAGCTAACTGCATTTTATTCCTCTTAGGGGATTGAACGCGCAAAGAAGAAAAAGGGAGAGTGTGTATTTCATAGATCATGAATTAGCAAATGGCACAACAATACATGGTAAGGACCTACGGGTCTAGGCCGTTAACACGGTTGTCCATCTCTTCAAAAACATGTCCCATGCAGAATCATTTCTCTGGCCATATAATGAATGGTATGTCAAGTAAATAACCACACATACACTTATTGTCTTTCAGGTTTTGACAAAACTCATAAGTTCATGGCTTTCTTAATATGTAGCAATCACTGGATATTGGTATTCAGTGTTCCAAACAAGAACACGGTTTACTACATCGATTCTCTCAGAGAGTCAACAAATGCTCAGGATCTGACGCATCTTCAGCAATTCATGGATATGTATTGAATTCTATGATGTTGAAATTAATTTGCATTCATACCTGGTTCAATAATCGATGTCGTCAAAATTCATCACCATTTGCAGTGTGCTCGCATTGTGGAAAAATAAACCAGGGAACCTGTTCAAGAGGGAACTACCTCTACATCACGAGATCATTTCTCCGGTAACACACCGAAATCCGTTATTTTCGGAAAATTTATCCAACAAATCCGTTATTTTATGAAAATTTATCCTAAAGTCTGCAAATACCTTTCCTTACGCTAGTCAAATGTCCAAGCTTCTAAATAAACCTATTTCTATTTTGTCCAAAGAAAAAATAATACATCTAACACCGGTTAGCTTGTTCCTAACAGGACAAGTACAAAAAAATTCAGTGTCCTCAGCAAGAAGCAGGGACCAACTTTTGTGGATACTATGGTTGCAGACACATGATCTCCATCTGCAAATCTGATGATAGTTGTGACGATCCTCGCGAATTAGTGCCAGTAAGTCCATCTTAATTAATATCTTCTACTCCACTCATATGGCACATTCTGATCTTAAAAATACTACAACTCATCTTAAAACCGAGGACCCCTAAACCACTACCGGCTGGTGAATTGCTGATGGTGCGGAGATTTATCAGCGACTTCTTCCTGGATCACTACATCAATGCCACTAGTGATAATGAAGATTTCAGCATGCCTTCTCTTGAAACATTGAGTAAGAGTTAGCTGCTAAACATATAACACACGGATCCATTGTTTTCCATCTGATGAGGTCTTCGTATTTCCTACACTATGATTAATTATGTAATGCATATATGTGTGGACAAATCATTGGAATTTAGCTACCATATGTTCAATTGCGATTGTTGCAAAATTCGATGAATGTTCTTCCTGTGGACACTATTTGTTCAATTGAATATTGTGGCGAATTTGTTTTTTGCGTGCTGATTCAAATTGGGATATTTTTGTTTATTTGTTCAATTGAATATTGTGGTGAATTTACTTTTTTGCATGCCAGTTCAAAATGCAATTTTTTTTATTTGTTCAGTTGAATATTATGGCGAATTTACTTTTTGCATGCCAATTCAAAATGGCATATTTCTTTTTTAACCTGGCAATTGCTCCACACACGGTTCAACTAAATGAGTGTCGGCGATCCACATCGGAAAACATACGTCAATCTTAGTGGAACCATCGGTGATACACAGCAGATCGCAAATGATTTGCAGCGCTACTATGTGTGCGTAGGTTCTTCGGAACCGTTTGTGATATCGCGTTATCGCACACGAGAACTCAGAGTAAAATGTGACCAATGAGAAATACAATCCCACTCGCAATTTTTTCAGGAAACGTGTGGGATCCCAAACGAAAAGCACACGTCATTCTTGTGGCAACCGTTGGTGATACCCAACAAATGACTGATAACCCTCAAGTATAGGGGATCGCAACAGTTTTCGAGGGTAGAGTATTCAAGCCAAATTTATTGATTCGACACAAGGGGAGCCAAAGAATATTCTCAAGTATTAGTAGCTGAGTTGTCAATTCAACAACTCCTGGAAACATAATATCTGCAGCAAAGTGTTTAGTAGCAAAGTAATATGATAGTAGTGGTAATGGTAGCAAAAGGTAATGATACCAAAAGTAATGTTTTTGGTATTTTGTAGTGATGATAGCAATAGCAACGGAAAAGTAAATAAGCGAAGAACAATATATGGAAAGCTCGTAGGCAATGGATTGGTGATAGAGAATTATGTCAGATGCGGTTCATCTTGTAACAGTCATAACCTAGGGTGACACAGAACTAGCTCCAATTCATCAATGTAATGTAGGCATGTATTCCGAATATAGTCATACGTGCTTATGGAAAAGAACTTGCGTGACATCTTTTGTCCTACCCTCCTGTGGCAGCGGTGTCCTAATGGAAACTAAGGGATATTAAGGCCTCCTTTTAATAGATTACCGGACCAAAGCATTAACACATAGTGAATACATGAACTCCTCAAACTACGGTCATCACCGGTAAGTATCCCGATTATTGTCACTTCGGGGTTAACGGATCATAACACATAATAGGTGACTATAGACTTGCAAGATAGTATCAAGAACTCTCATATATTGATGAAAAGATAATAGGTTCAGATCTGAAATCATGGCACTCGGGCCCTAGTGACAAGCATTAAGTATAGCAAAGTCATAGCAACATCAATCTCAGAACATAGTGGATACTAGGGATCAAACCCTAACAAAACTAACTCGATTACATGATAAATCTCATCCAACCCATCACCGTCCAGCAAGCCTACGATTGAATTACTCACGCATGGCGGTGAGCATCATGAAATTGGTGATGGAGGAAAGTTGATGATGACGATGGCGACGGATTCCCCTCTCTGGAGCCCCAAACGGACTCCAGATCAGCCCTCCCGAGAGGTTTTAGGGTTTGGCGGTGGCTCCGTATCGTAAAACGCGATGAATCCTTCTCTTTTATTTTTCCTCCCCGAAAGCAAATATATAGAGTTGGGGTTGAGGTCGGAGGAGCTCCAGGGGGCCCACGAGGTTGGGGGTGCGCCCTGGGGGGTAGGCGCGCCCCCCACCCTCGTGGCTAGGGTGTGGGCCCCCTAGTATTCATCTTTTGCAAGGATTTTTTATTATTTCCGAAAAGATGTTCTGTGAAGTTTCAGGTCATTCCGAGAACTTTTGTTTCTGCACATAAATAACACCATGGTAATTCTGCTGAAAACAGCGTCAGTCCGGGTTAGTTCCATTTTAATCATGCAAGTTAGAGTCCAAAACAAGGGCAAAAGTGTTTGTAAAAGTAGATACGACAGAGACATGTCAATGACAAACGATCGCATCACTTATATGTGTGCGAAGGGGCTCCTGAACCATTTGTGATAGAACATTATCACAGACAGTAATTGTTGGCAAACGTGTGTGATGGAGTCTTGCATGGCAGACAGGTTACGCAGAAAACTCATGTGTGATGGGGCACAAATCGCACACAGTTCATATGTTGGCCCATGTGCCTTATATACTGTTTCCCAAACGGTTCATTATGATAGACCATATGGTTTCACTGCGTCATTAGAAACGTTTAATCACCGATTCCACACGTGCGAAATAATTTAGTGTGTGCTACATCACACACGGTTACATTTTGGAGGGCCTCTGGATCACTGCTCCATATCCCCGACAGTTTCTGGGTCGTGCGGGAAGGACACCCTATCGCCCACACTCACTTGGTGACGGTCCCAAATGCCGTCACGGAAAGGGGTTAAAAACCTTTTGTATAGCACCAACGTGTACTAGTGTCTGGTGAAATTTATGAACCTTTTGTTAGTCAAATTTAAGGTCAAAATTTGGCACTGATTATGAGAGGGAGCAATAAACGAGGACGGAGGTAGAGTGGTCCATCACCATCGTGTTTTGTGTCTAATTTTGACTTCAGCGACCCAACGTACATGGAGGGAGTGCTGTAAAAATTGGCACAACAACCAAACTTATAAAGTATATTCAAAACTGGGCGTTACTACAAGTCACGAGTTCAAAACGAGAAAATGGAACAAGTACAACATGCGTGTGCCGTTCGTGTCGCACGCCCACACGGTCGCGGTGCACAATGTAGTATAGTAACTAGTCTCTTCTTGACCCGCATTTACATTGATACGGCTTGAATGCCAAGGAGGGAGAGGTTGGCGGTTCCCGAGACATTGAACGGTCAATGATCCATCCCTAATTAGCATGCAGAGTGAATTATTTGGAGACGCGGAATAGAGCCAGCACGACGTGAATGCAACAGAGTTTGGACTCTCATATAAAGGTGCCCCACCACTCCAATCCATCTACTCCTAGTCTCTGCACAACATTGCTCACTCCAATCCAAGAACAAGTGACCACAAGCCAAAAGCACCTACGAAGGCGATGGAAGCGACCGACAGTCGGTTGTGCCAAATCATCCAAGACGCCAGCCTGCGTCCCCGCACTGCGCAGCATTTCTAGACGGTGCTGGCGACCGCCGGCTTCATAGCCCTCGCCGATGCCGGCTTGGCCTCTTGCATGGATGGCATGATGGTCCACTCCATCCACAAGCTCACCGCCATCAAGAAGCATGTGGTCGACCTTGCCGTACTGCTCAAGCCCGCGTGCCCAGGATCCTCATTGCCTGCCACCCTCATCGGCCTCCATGGTGACGAACTCTTTCAAGCCCTGGTGGCCCTATAGGTGCTGGAGGTCGCAACAAAGAATGTGCACCTCGAGGCCGCACTTGCCACGCAACGCCTCGCCATGCAAGAAACCGTCGACCTGCAGATCCACGTCCACGAGGAAATCGTCTACATAGGCCACTACAAGGCCAGCAAGGACAGAAAGATGTTGGCCTTCTTCCAGCAGCTGGAATCTTTGGACGCCATTGTTCAGAAGCACGTCGACCTGGCCAAGGAAGCCGATGCTACTTAGCCGCCGTTCGATGGGCCGACGCCCTGAGTCGAGGAGGTGGACGTCGTTGATGGATGCATCTTTCTTCTTGCCTCATGTAACTAGCACTGCATCGCCTCGTGGCCTTAATGTATTATTACTATAGTACTTCCTCCGTTCCCAAATATAAGTCGTTCTAGAGATTCTAGCAAGTGACTAAATACAGAGAAAAATGAGTGAATCTACACTAAAATATGTCTACTTATATCCGTATGTTCTATTCCATTTGAAATATCTAAAAAGACTTATATTTAGGAATGGAGGGAGTATATGGCATTTTTATTCTAGTCGTAACGTTTTCACTATGAGGCGGGGCCGCAGTTGAGCAAACCGACCATCGGCAAACCCCAATCCCACCCACCGCGCATCGGCTGAGTTGAGAATTAGAAGAGAGAAAGAGGGAGAAGAGCTAGCTGTAGCACAGACGTTGTTGTCAGATGGGACTTGTGTTGATAGAATAGGAGTACTAAGCACTAGTACCTATTTTTTAGGGAAAAGTAGTCGTATGTCTAGTACCACTAGTTGGGTGCGTGCGACCTATACCTGTCATCACTTTAGGTCTCCTTTCGAACCGCAGCTACGCTTCACAATACATATTTTTTCACACATTTATCCTCTTATATGTACTCCTAGGCTATTTCCACGTGCTCCCTTTCGCCGACATGTGGGACATAGAGCATCTGGGTCATAGTGCATGCACGACTCGAATCATATGCTGGGGTACTTTACATTTTAGACCTCACAAATTACATGCAAACCCTCCGCAGAAGAATAAATAAATAAATGAATTACTACATGAAACCGGATTATTTTCGTAGAAACCGGAGCACGTTCATTAAATTTTGGACATAACACGTTTATAAAAAATGACCGGACCTAAACCAGTCTAATGGCCTCTTTGATTTGCAGGATACTGAAAACACAGGAATGGGGAAAGTATGATGGCGATGAACCGAGACGAGGAGAACTCTAGCACAGTTAGATGTTAGAGTTAGATTCTAACCCTGAACTAACACTGACCAAAGTGGTGTATGGATGGCAGGGTTAGATTGACAATAAATGCTCTTTCTTAATCATTTGACTACTTTGGATCTTATTTCCTACCGGATTTGGTGTAGCCGGATCTTGTGTGGCCTCCTCCCGCTCACAATTGACATAAACGAACCATCTTTACAAATCAAGCATGCAAAACATGATAAATTCCATACAAAAGAGATATACCACTTAAACATACAATTCGTCGATCAAGCTTCACGAAAAAACACACTCCATGAAACAAAGCATGAGCTAACTCATCACAGAATTCATTCAGGATAGGGAGGGAGCCCGGCGCCCCTCACGCACCCAGGGAGGAGCTCGTCATTATCGTTCTGGAGGAAGGCTCTGTAGAGCCCAAGCCCCGGGAACCCCTCTGACGCCGGCGCTTGCGAGTTGAGGTCGACACTGGCATGGGTAGCAGGGCCACTTGCCAACGACTGCGAACCGAATCTTCAGGCCACTAGAAATAATGCAAGCTTGAAACTGAATCTTTGGGCCTCTAGAAATAATGCAAGCCTGAAACTAAAATACCTAGAAAGGTAAACTGAATCTTTGGCCCTCTAGAAAGATTTATTACCTCCTCAAGGAGCATCAAACAATTCCATGCGTGCACCACAAATCTATACCTAGTTTAATCAGGATCTACTTTTCGAAATCAGAATTAGAGCTAGAGCAAGCAAGATCAATGATATGGTTGTGAGACAGAGAAGGAATGAACAAACTCACCCCTCTCGCGACCTCCCTAGTAAATGCGTCACTGCCGCGCACGACAGAGGGAGAAAAATGACCGGTGAAGGGGGAGCGGGGCAAGCTTCGGAGGCCGGAGGGAGAGGGTGGCTGGAGGAGGGCGGCGGAGGCCGGAGGAGAGAGAGGGCGAGCAGCGGAGCGACGCTTGGGTGGGCGGCTTGATGGGGAACAAAGAGGAGTCTTGCGAGGGGGAGGGGCGGAGGGAGTGATCTGGTGCGGGCAGGGAAGATTTTTTAGTTCTCTTTTAGTGGGCCCGAGGAGAACTAACCCAATTAGAACCTCTCCATTGGGCTAGTTTTTTTAGCTGGGTTAGAGCAAACTAGCTCAAACTAACCCCTCTTGTTTGGATACTTTGAGGCTATTTCAACCCAAACTAGCTCTAACTCAGGGATCCAAACAAAGAGCAGTAGTACTGTGCATGCTATAGTCTGGACCGTAGCACATTGTTTTTTTGGCCATATCACCACATTATTTTCTACTGCTGGTTCACTGGGCTGCCATGGTTCACACTCCTCCAACGTGAGTAGTAGTACTAGTATATACACTATATATACCGCAGGATTCTTTGCTCCTTATTACTGCATACGTACTTCGTCGACATGTGGGAGAGCCAACAGGCGGGTTGACGTGTCATGCACCAGAATAGAGTGCGGAATGGAAGGGGGCATCACCCCGGTCGTAGCGCCAGTAATTCATGACTATAGTGAGTAGTCATATCACAAGTCTTTCCAGCAGTAACAAGCCGTCAAATCGCACAGCCCGACCTTTCCAGCAGTAAGTAAGTTGAATCCGCTACTCCCTCACCCTCCTCGCCTCTCTGTCAAACCGCCTATGCAAAAACTGCTGCGCGTACTTCCCGAGAAAATCCCCGCCCTCAACTTTTAACTACGCGAAAATAGTTTGAGCTTGTTCGTTCTATATAAATACTATTACTATATGTTTATTCACCCGTGGGGTTGTTCAATGAATGGAGGGTCGGGGAGCATAAGTGAACAATACTACTGCTAGTAAGTAGGAGTCGTACAGTTAGTCTCCTTAAATAGAGAGTTTCTTTTCTTTAATGCCACGTACACAAATTGAAACGCTTGTTGTGGAGAGAAAAAGACAATCACTCCACTATATATGTACGCAGGGGCCTGAGCACTGGCTTTACTAGGGTTGCTCTCTTCATTCTCTCATCCTCTCCAGATCTAAACAAGACAACGGTATCGACATTTTCTCTCTGCTCACCATTGTTCACAGATCCGGTTGGATCCCTTCGGCCGGTGTGTGTAGAGGAATAAGGTGCATCGTTCACGCAGTCATCACTTGCGAGGGAGGAAACTCACAGCTACCGGCGGGGCCCGATCCTCTGCCCATGTCGTTCTCCCCGACACAGCGCCAGCTCGGGAGGTCCTGTGACCCTTCTTCCTCCCTACCGTATTGTGTGCAGATCCGACCTGCCGCCGCCGACATCCCGGTGACCCTCAGGTATAAGTTCTTCGAAAGCGGCCTTGCCCTACTGCCCAGCTCCCCATGTGTCTGCATGTGCATCTTTTTCTACTTCCATCAGCTCTTCCAAATCCACCTAAATTTTTAGTATTATTAGAGGTAAAGCTACTTCATGCATTCGAATTTAAGACTTGGTTCAAACAACGAAGAAAGGGGGGAAAGTCGTAGCATGAATCTAGGACTTGATTCAAAGAGGAAATAACAGGGGCAAAGTAGCAGAGACCGCATACCCAACCGGTGTCTTTGTTGAAAAGGGAAATAATGGGAGAAGGCAGTACAAACTGGATAAGGAACATATCTATTATTGGTTGAAAAAAGGATAGAAAGTGGCGGCTGGTGGACAAGTCAACAGAGTATGTCCAGGATTCGATTTGCTGCCCTCACAGAGTAAAAGGTGTCCAGGATTAGATTTGCTGCCCTCGCATAGTAAAAGGTCTCTAGGATTAGTTTGCTGTTCTCACATAGTAAAAGGTCTCCGGGATTAGATTTGCGGCCCTCACATAGTAAAAGGTCTCTAGTATTAGATTTGCTGCCCTCACAGAGCATGAACAAACTCGGCTTCACCACTTTATGCCTCCTTGTAGGTACATTGTGTTGATGCGTTCACTGTCGCATGTCCTTATACCAAATTTTCGTGGTTGTTAATGTAAGGGCGCATGTAAAATGAAGCGATCACACTGTTACCTTAAGGACATGTCTAACCAGTGTTATTGTTAATCTAATGCCTCAAGTGATAAGATGCAATTAAATTGTGTTACAAATGGTACTCATGCTGTTTTCCCAAGTATGATAAGTAAGTTGCTTTTTGCGCGACTGAGTGACCTAGTGTCCCCACGGTCCCATGCCCTCAAACCAACTCTTTAGCTACTATTGATTTACTGTATCTAGTAAAGAAGCAATGCCACCATTAAAGTAATCCCATATTTGATGAATGTCATAGTTGATCATAATGCTTCCGGTAACATGAAGCATTGCGACGTTTTAAAATTTCTACTGTCCTTGCGTGATTGCCATGAACATAATTAAGATGCTTCTTTTCATTTCATGCATGTTTCATATATTCTTATTGACAAGCAACTGTTTACTTTCTATCTTTTTATGCAGATAGGGATATCCATTTCACCTTGTTGCTATTGTGACCTTTTGGTGAACTGCACAAAACACTTGTTTTTTGGAATGAGTGTCTTGTGCAGTTCAACTAAAATGTCACATGGGCAACATCTCTCAATTTTGGTCGAACTGCACAAAATGGTGATTGGAGTTTCCAAAATCTCCATCAAATTCTGCTGGTAATCTCGTGCAACATTTTATTAGACTTTGCAAGATGAGCTGTCACTGTCACCACAATGGAACTTTATTTTAGTGGAACTGCACAAAAGGATAAGCAAGTTATAGTTGCACCTTACATGAGCAGGACAACCAACGTTAGTGTTGCTGAATTTTAGTGCAACTACTAAAGAAGAACCTGCCAGCTCATGAGAGCAAGTACTTCTTGCTAGCTGAATGATGCAATATTTGCTTCATTTCAGGCGAATTGCAGAAAAAGGCGCATGAATTGAATCATGGATCTCCAGGCTGGCCTCATCCGAGTGGAGTTGCAGGTTCACCACATCGAGTCGTGGCGGCATAGGGCCCCTCACACCGGTCAGTACTGTCCTTTATCAACATGATTGTGCTTTGTCATACTATGCTAATGTTCTATTTTTAAATAAAGCTATTCTATCGCAATCATTTCTTGTTTTGGAAATAAAGTTTGCTTAAATTAGTGCCACTATTATAGTAATCATGCTCTTTCTTATCTGTGCAAACAAGAATACTCAATTACAGATGTTGTGATGGTCAAGAGCATTCTCCAAGTTCTTGGGTTGTATGACACGGCTAGCCAAGATGGATTTAATCTCGACATTCAGTTTATCAAAAGGCTCTAATGGGTTGGTTCTGAATCTTGCAAGCTAGGAATCAATGAGATGTGTAGGCATCTTTGTTGTACTTATTGTCTGAATCTTATTTGTTAGTTCTAAATCTTGCAAGCTGGGAATCAATGAGATGTGTAGGCATCTTTGATGTACTTATTATTTGAATCTTATTTGTTGGTTCTGAATCTTTCAAGCTCGAAAACATGACATGATGATGCAGAGGACAACAACCATAACAAATAGTTCAAACTTGGTAGTATTATCTGTGTGAAAGTGTGCCAAATGCGTTGATCGTGTGCGTCCTGAGAATAATAATTCTAAGTGTTGTGCATGTTGATCCTATGGCACTAATAGAATGAGCCAATGCATTGCTTGTTTTAAGAATACATTTCTATTAAAGATAATTAAATCTAAGTGAAGTGACCACTCACACTTGTTATTATAGTACCAATACAGACCCGCTCGTGAACCAACGTGTGGCCGGAATAGGTTTCTTAATGGAGGCGTTTGAATGCGCCGAGGGTGCGTGTTCTGCCGGGCGTGCAGTGGGCGGGGGAGGGGTAGTAACTGTTGTTGCCTGTACACATTCAGTTTACTGGTGAATCCAGTTCCCAAAGATATGAAAAACGAACTGCTGCCGCCGCTGAGGGAGTCCTGGATTAGGGGGTCCTTGGATAGCCGGACTATATACTTTGGCCAGACTGTTGGACTATGAAGATACAAGATTGAAGACTTCGTCCCATGTCCGGGTGGGACTCTCCTTTGCGTGGAAGGCAAGCTTGGCAATTCGGATATGTAAATCTCCTCCCTTGTAACCGACTCTGTGTAACCCTAGCCTCCTCCGGTGTCTATATAAACCGAAGGGTTTAGTCTGTAGGACAACAACAATCAAAATCATAGGCTATCTTCTAGGGTTTAGCCTCTACGATCTCGTGGTAGATCAACTCTTGTAATACTCATATCATCAAGATCAATCATGCAGGATGTAGGGTGTTACCTCCATCGAGAGGGCCTGAACCTGAGTAAACCTTGTGTCCCCCGCCTCCTGTTACCATCCTCCTTAGACACACAGTTCGGGACCCCCTACCCGAGATCTGCCGGTTTTGACACCGACATTGGTGCTTTCATTGAGAGTTCCACTGTGCCATCACAATAAGGCTGGATGGCTCGTCTTATTGTCATGGACAACATCACCTTAGGGGGAGCCTGGCTGTAGGCCAAGCCCTCTGACTAGGCGGCTTCGTCATGACCGCCCATTCGGCCGTCGCGCCGACGATGACCTCTCAGGTCATCAAAAACAGCCTCCATGCCAGCCCGGTAGTCGCCGAGCAGATGGATCCAATAGAGCTCTCTTCCTTGAACGAGCTCTTGGATCGCATCGCCGCCCTAGGAGTTGCTATGGACTATGATCGGATCGGGCTTAAACCCGACCAAAGGGAGATTAACTCTCCGCCGGTGACCCATCAGATAGCGGTGGTGGAGGAGCAATGTAGAGATTCTTCCTCTATTTTGGGGACAAACTATGTCCGGATTTCCGAGCTCTCCGAGCTGGATACCCATCCACGGGAGGACATGGCCAGGACTGTTAAGCTCGGAGACTCCTCCGCCCTGGGCCTCAGATCTGGTCAGGTTTTGGACCTAAATCTACCCACCCGCCCAGACTCAAGTTATCTTTCCCACATTAGACAAGAGCCCCAAGATACAGTACATCAATATTGGGCCAGATTCCTCCTTGTAATGAGCAAGGTCAAGGATTGTCGCGAGGAAGACGCAATTTCATTCTTTTGCAAAAATTGCATGGACAAGGGAATCCTCAACGCCATAAGTCGCCGTGACATAGCACACTTTGCTAACTTGGCGGCCATAGTACGAAAGTACTGTGCGATGGAAAGCGCCTAAAAAACCCAAACAAAATTCTGGGACCCTCCGGCTCTCACTAAACCCCCCGTACGAACTAAAAGGGTGTACTATCGTAAGTCACCCGATCCAATTACAAATAAACCAAAGCCCACTACAGGGCATGGAACTGTATTGGAGGGATGGCTCAATGGGCCATGCAAAATTCACAGTACAACGGATACCATGCCAACGCACAGCCTTAGAGCATGTTGGATACTCCGACAGGTGGCCAAGAGCGGCGAGGATATCCTCACCAACAATACAACAGAGCACCATCCTGTGGAAAATAACAATACGGTATTGACAGTCTTCGACACCTTCGCCTCAAATAATAGGCGCAAGCGAACACTCCGCAGCCTTGCCGAAGTCTGCCACGTTGCAGCAATAAATCCATGGAATGACACGGCCATAACCTTCAATGCCAGTGACGAACCTCAATTTCAAACAGCCTGAGCACCAGCCGCTTTGGTCCTTAGTCCAATTGTGGACGGCTTCCGGCTTACTAAAGTGCTCATGGACGGTGGCAGCGGATTAAACCTCATCTACGAGGAAACTCTTAGCAAGATGGAAATAGAAAAGAGCCGCATTGAGCAAAGCAGCACGACCTTCAGAGGAATCATCCCTAGTCGGGAGGCACGATGTGCGGGAAAAATCACACTAGATGTGGTATTCGGCACGCCGGAGAACTATAGGTCCAAAGAAATCACATTCCAAGTGGCCCCTTTAGCAGCGGATACCACGCCCTTTTAGGGCGGGAGGCATTCGCGATCTTCCAAGCTATACCCCATTACGGGTACATGAAGCTCAAAATGCCCGGGCCCAATGGAATAATCACTCTGGCTAGTGATCCAAACATAGCACTCTGCGCCGAAAATAAAACCCCCGCACTAGCCCTCGAGGCGTTATCCGAAGCCCTAGTGGCCGAGGAACTAACTGCGCTGCACTCCACAGTGGACAGGGACAACGTGATACTCAACAAAAGACCCAAGTCCACCTCTTTTAAACCAGCGGACAAAATAGTCAAATTCCAAGTCCACACAACGGATCCTACAAAAACAGCATCCATCGGGGAACAACTGAACCCCACAACAAACGCCGCATTGCGGGAGTTCTTGCGCGAGAATTGGGACATCTTCGCCTGGTATCCTTCAGACATGCCAGGAATCCCATGCAGGTTGGCCGAGCATAGACTTGACATTCTAAAAGGGTTCAAGCCGGTCAAGCAGACTCTTCGGCGTTTCTCTGAGCCCAAGCGGCAAGCCATGGGAGAAGAGCTAGCCAAGTTACTTGAGGCCGGATTCATTAGAGAAATAAAACATCCGGCTGGCTAGCAAACCTGGTGATGGTAACAAAGAAGGACAAATCATGGCGCCTATGTGTCGATTTTGAGGACCTTAACAAGGCTTGCCCCAAGGATCCCTTCCCAGTCCCCCGCATCGATCAAATTATCAACGCTACCGCAGGACACGACACATAGTGCTTCCTGGACGCATACTTCGGATACCATCAAATTAAGATGGCGGGGCCCAATCAAGCCGCAACGGCATTCATCACTCCATACGGCCCCTTCTGTTTTAACACCATGCCTTTCGGGCTCAAAAATGCCGGTGCAACCTATCAACGCATGATTCAGACATGCCTGGAAACAAAAATCAGCAAAATAGTGGAGGCATACATAGACGACGTGGTCATTAAAACAAGACACGTCGAATCCTTAATAGGCGACTTGAGGCTCACGTTTGACAACCTCCGAACATATGACATCAAGCTCAATCCGGAAAAATGCGTTTTCGGCGTGCCCGCCGGAAAGCTCTTGGGCTTCATCGTTTCCAATAGAGGAATTGAAGAAAATCCGGCTAAAATCCAAGCTTTGTCACAGTTGGCTATCCCAACAGACCTCAAGCAAATCCAGAAGTTAACTGGATGTGTGGCTGCCTTAAGCCACCTTATCTCCCGATTAGGAGAAAAGGCACTACCTCTTTATCGCCTTCTTCGACGCACTGAACACTTCGAGTGGACGGATGCGGCCACGGCCGGATTGGAAGAAATAAAATCCATATCGGCCACCAACCCAATCTTGGCTGCGCCAAATGTTGGCAAACCAATGTTGTAATATATAGCGGCAACACACCAATTTGTAAGCGCAGTACTCGTTGTCGAACGAGAGACGGACGGACATAAGTTCCCGCTTCAAAAGCCGGTATACTACATATCCACTGTCCTCACTCCATGCAAATCACGGTACCCACATTATCAAAAGATAGCATACGTGGTCTTCATGACATCCCGGAAACTATGACACTACTTTCAAGAGTGTTCAATTACGGTGGCCTCCGAATTACCACTCAACGACATAATAAATAACCGCGATGCCACGGGCCGGATTTCTAAATGGGCTATCGAGCTCCTCCCGTTCGACATAACATACAAACCACGACGAACCCTTAAATCGCAAGTACTGGCTGATTTCGTCACCGAATGGACGGAAGGTGAACTCCCTAAAAAGTACGGCGCATACTCCAATTGGATCATGCACTTCGATGGCTCTAAGATGCTGGCTGGTCTGGGGGTAGGCGTCGTCTTGATATCTCCCACCGGTGATACAGTCCAATACGTACTCCAAATATTATACACAGACTCCAACAATGCGGCAGAATATGAGGCCCTATTGCATGGTCTCCGGATGTCAGTATCCATGGGAATTCAACGCATAGAGGTGCGTGGGGATTCAAACCTCTTAATATCTCAAATAAATGGAGACTTTGACGCCAAGGACCCAAAAATGGCAGCTTACCGCAACGCCGTCCTCAAAATGTCAGCTCGGTTCGAGGGGCTCGAATTCCACCATGTGGTCCGAGAAAACAATCAAGCGGCGGATATCCTCGCCCGCATCGACGCTAAGCACGACCCTATCACACCTAACATCTTCTTGGAAAGGCTGTTTAAGCCATCCATGGTATGAAGGAGAGACCGGCAACAACAGTCCGGACCCGACCACAACGCCAGATACCGAACACTCTGACGTAATCGGAGGCTCTTCCACCGAAATAACGCCTTCGACCCACATGATTATGGTTGTCATCGCCCCGTGGACAGAACCCTTCTTGGCTTACCTAATCAGGCAAGAACTCCCCGATGATCCAAACGAGGCACGCTGCATTGTGCGGCAGTCTAAGGCCTACAAGGTCCACGAGGGAGAGCTCTATAAGAAAAGCGCTACCGGAGTACTTCAAAGGTGCATCTCCGAAGAGGAAGGACGGCAAGTTTTGGCAAAAATTCATGCTGGACTTGGTGGCCACCACGCTGCAGCTCGGGCCCTTCTAAGCAAGGCCTTCCGTACAGGTTTTTACTGGCCGACGGCCCGAGCAGATGCACAGGCCCTCGTTCAACGTTGCGTCGGTTGCCAGCTTTTCGCAAACCAAAGCCATATGCCACCCACCGCTCTCCAAACAATCCCCATTACTTGGCACTTCGTGGTCTGGGGGCTTGACATGGTGGAACCCCTTAAAGGGGGAAGCCACAAGAAAAAATACCTATGGGTCATGGTGGATAAATTCACCAAATGGATTGAAGCCAAACCAGTTAAAACGGCCGAGTCTGGACCAGTGATAGACTTCATATCTGGGGTTGTACAGTGTTACGGCGTCCTCCACAACATCATCACCAATAATGGCTCGAACTTTACAGCGGATGATGTAAAAACTTGGTGCAGCAAAATGGGCATTAAGCTCGATTATGCCTCTGTCTATCACCTGCAAACTAATGGTCAAGTCCAGCGAGCAAATGGTCTTATCATGAGCGGCATTAAACCTAGATTAGTGTGATCCTTGAAGGAAACAAATACGCACTGGGTGGAGGAGCTTCACTCCGTACTATGGGGGCTGCGGACCACACCGAATCGCACTACCGAATACACACCGTTCTTTATGGTGTATGGCGCAGAGGCGGTACTGACCTGCGACATCATTCATGACTCACCTCAGGTGCGCATGTACGAAGAGAAAGAAGCCGAGCTTGATCGGTAGGACAGTTTGGACGCCCTGGAGGAGGACCGTGACGTGGAAAAAGCCCGCTCCGCATTCTATCAGCCACAGGCTCGGCGATATCAAGGCAGACAAGTACGGGCCAAAACTTATAACGTTGGCGAACTCGTTCTGCGCCTACCAGAGAACAAAAAGGACAAGCTCAAGCCCAAACGGGAAGGTCCCTTCATTATTGACAAAGTTCTGACCGGTGGAGCGTACCGTCTGCGGGATGCATCGGACAATCGACTCGAGCCAAACCCATTGAACGCAGCCAGACTCCGAAGGTTCTACGCCTAGTATTGGACTCTGTGTTCGTCTCCTTACCTCCGTCAATTTTTTATATATCCGTTATCTGTTTTTTTCTTTCTTTCTTTCTTCCCTTTTTCTCCACGACCTTAAAAGGTTAAACTGTGTCCTGACTACACAGTCTTGACACGCTAGGCGTGCTCATTATAATTGGGGGCTTCTTATACAGAAGCTTAATATAACTATGTTCCGGGCTCTATGCCCCCCGCACATGTGTTACTTTTCCACATGTACCTATTCTTCACCATTATATGCATCGATGTGACTTAAGTTTTGGCCAAGCTGGGTTGTGTGGCTCTTGTGTTTATGCCCTACGTTCCCGTTAATTCGGCTAGGGCATAAGGGGAGCACCTCTGCGATTGTTACTGTCGGGTCAGCTGGATATGTACCTCAGACTGGGTGAAGCCGAAAGCTAGTGTTCTTAAGGGAATATTCGGTCGGTGAACAAAAGATGACTTTAAATTATTGCAATACATGCCCCTAGATGTTTATATCCTGCGTCTCTTCTCGCAGCTCAGACATGCACATTAATGCATGCGCACCCAGGGAAAGGAACCCTTAACGGAACTATTCTCCCTAGAAGATGTTTCTTACTATCCATGTAATATAACATAGCTAGTTGGGTACTTGTCTGTTCAAGCACTAATGACCCCTACGCCTGGTTTCCACGCGTACCCCGGTTTTTGCATAACTGAGCGGGTATTCGGATACACTCCGGACTATCGGGTCCGGAGGTTGAAGCGAAAAGGTCCGCCATGACAAATGATTTACAATCCGGCTAGGGACAATATATGTCACTTGAAGTACATAGTCACTTAGACTGACTAAATTCTTCTTCTATACCATCCAACAGGCTATCTAGCCTATAATCCTGTTGGGAATACTTTGCGGCTAGTTTCACCTAGTCATACACTAAACTGACGGGGATCTCTTTCCCATCAGACCCCACAGGTCCGACCTCGGCCATGTGGTTCGGGTCAGCCTTGGTATATCACGTCTTCACCATGGCCCAGGCTTCCCTTGCACCTTGTCGGCAGGCTGATATCTTCCATAATCGGAAGCGCCGCCGCGCTCCCTTGAGCATCTCTACAAGCTCCCCCATGCCTCCTGGCAGGGAGGCGGATGACCACAAGGCTTGGGAAATGCCCTACATCACCTGCTGAACTTGTTCGTGCAGCTGTGAGAGCTCTGGCAGAAGATCGCCCATAGATCCGGGCATCTCCTCTTCAGGACGACCCGTCAGCATACCTATAGACATAACTCTATTAGTCGATTTCTTTGCCGAACTCTATAAAAAGTTCGTTCAAGCACTTACTAAAAATGCCGCGTCGAAGCCTCTTATTCTCCTTTACGGAGTCAGCTAGCTGGGCCCGAACATCTTTCAATTCAATGCCCAGATGGGTATTTGCATCTTGGAGATCATTTTTCTCCTGCCTAACCCGCGTCAACACACGCTCGCTAGCCTCTAGCTATCATCGAGAATGTTGCTCATCCCCTCGCACGACCTCCGGATTCACTCCGGTGTCATCTACAGAATCTATTGTTAGATTTGCATACATGCTGAATACTAAACTGGTACATATCCTTCTTTTCGATAGAAGCAAGTGTTACCAGATGGGGCCTTCACGGACTCCTTCATTGAGGCAACTGCGGCCCGCAGTTGGGCTTTGCACTCCTCCAGCTCTTGAGACAACTGGGTATTCTTCTCCGTAAGAGCCTACATAAATAATGATCCTTAAATCAATTGTGTCAACTGTTTCAAGTCTCAGGGGCTACTGGTATATATAATTATCAGATTTTCTTACCCGTATATCCTTTACATACTGGTCCGTGGCTCTGGCAAAACCATTTTGCGTAGCTCGGATGTACGCGTCTCCTGAGTTGAAGGCATCGAGCGCCTCTTTAGAGAAACCAGGGTCATGGAGTATGGCCCGGCGGCGCCTATGATTCATGGCACTCTCCACTTCAGAATTCATAGCGAATAGCCTATCCGCATCCTCTATAGGAGGAACGTTCGGTGTTGTCCCCACGTTAGCATCTGCCCCTAAGTCTGGCTCTGGTGTTCGGCTGGTGGAGGCATGGCCGGCAGGCTCTCCGGGCATGGTCCCGTGAGCGTTTTTCCTGCCAGAAACCATGGACGTTATTATATTTTAAAGACGACAAACCACGGAGCAGGGTTTTTTTCATACCTCAGCGACGGCGTCTCAGTCCTGACCGCCTTCCTATTAAGCCTATCCGGCTTCGGTGCCCCTTGCTAGTGAGTCACCACGGGTTCGGCGTGGCGTCCCGAGGGCCTTCCTTGTAGGACACCATGTGTGTGTGATGGGTGAAGTGCAAAAAAGGGATCCTTCTCGGAAGTTGGGACTCCGGTTTTACTTACATGCGATGCAGGGAGCAGGCCCGGATAATCGGCTATGATAGCCACCAACGCTCCGTCACAGCTCAACTGATAGAACGCCCTGTCGATGAGATCCACGAATATGTCCGGATCTTCTTCGAGTCCGGGGTCGAGGGCCCGGTCAGGGTCCTCTGGCTATGGAGACGGGCTATGGACCTCCCTCACAGCTTTTCGCAGTTTCTGCTATGAAATAGCAAGGTAAATACTTATAATGAAGAATGCTGGAAGATTTGGAGTAAAAGGTAGCAGCTCACCCAGTTTGGGGGGTTGTACATGGAGAATCCATCTAGTGGCTTAATACGGATGAACTCCTCTTCCTCTCCTTTGCATAAATCGGACAGTACTTTCGCTAGAGCGGCGGCGGAGTTCGGACCTTTACGGCCGTAGCGGGTAGCATCATCTTCTCCATTGAAGTGCCACGTGGGTTTCCACCTATACTGAAGTGGCTGCACCCCCTGCATTATGCAAATTGACATAACCTCGATTATTATCAGTCCTGATTTGGCCAGCGTTTCTATCCTGCCCATGAGGTAAAGGACCTCTCTGTTATCTTCCTCCTGGGGCTCCGAGGATGCCAGCTATGTCGTTTCTTCAAAGGGGCATTATTGAACCCAGGAAGGCCTATCCGAATAGGGTCCGGAAGAGGGACATCCTCTATATAAAACCACTCCAAAGGCCAGTCTTCGGATGTCTTCTTCGGTCCCGGCGATGCGCCATATTTCGGCTCCGCTCACTTGATATATTGACTCCTTCTGTATACGAGGTACGAGGCAGAATAGCCTTTTCCATAGCTCGAATTGAGCTTCGCAGCCCAGAAACAGCTCGCAAAATGCGACGTAGCTGGCGATGTGCAATATGGAGGCGGGAGTAAAGTTATGCAGCTGGAGGCCGTAGAACTCTAGGAGCCCGCGGAGGAACAGATAGATTGGAAATCTGAGTCCCCTCAATAAGTAAGGGACAAGGCATACCCATTCCCCCATGGACGGGTTGGGGAAGCTCTCCGCTTGCTCCCCACCATTATAGGTGGCTAGTCTGGCTCGGACAGGGACCATATACGCAGGAGGGAGAAACCCCTGGGTCTGTAACTATACTAATTGGTTGTGAGGGACGGAAAACTTCTCCCAATTGCATGGCTTAGCGCTACGGGAGCGAGAGAAGGAGCTGCGATGGCCGGCCATGATGGGATGGGCTTTTTTCGGGCGCGCTCCGATGGATACTCGCTGTGGGAGGATGGTGTGATCTGGATCTGAGGATCCCCGTCTCTTAAATAGGCGATTTACTCAGAGGGTTAGGGTGGCGAATGTAAAAATGCCCCAACTTCTCACATTCGCTCAACACGTGGAAGATAGCCATTATTAAGGCGCAGAAGCCGAGGAGTGCAACATTTATGGGAAGCCGAACACTACTCGACAGGTATTCGAAATTTGGAGAAGAACCCGCCTTGCAATGTCGAAGACAATCTACGCGCCAGACTCATCGTCATTGAAGCCTGGTTCGGGGGCTACTGAGGGAGTCCTGGATTAGGGGGTTCTCGGACAGCCGGACTATATACTTTGGCCGGACTGTTGGACTATGAAGATACAAGATTGAAGACTTCGTCCCGTGTCCGGGTGGGACTCTCCTTTGCGTGGAAGGCAAGCTTGGCAATTCGGATATGTAGATCTCCTCCCTTGTAACCGACTCTCTGTAACCCTAGCCCCCTACGGTGTCTATATAAACTGGAGGGTTTAGTCCGTAGGACAAAAACAATCATAATCATAGGCTAGCTTCTAGGGTTTAGCCTCTGTGATCTCGTGGTTGATCAACTCTTGTAATACTCATATAATCAAGATCAATCAAGCAGGACGTAGGGTATTACCTCCATCGAGAGTGCCTGAACCTGGGTAAACACTGTGTCCCCGCCTCCTGTTACCATCCGCCTTAGACGCACAGTTCGGGACCCCCTAGCCGAGATCCGCCGGTTTTGACACCGACAGCCGCCTATCCACTCGTTCACTTGAAGAGACTCCAATGGTGATCCGAGGGGTGACCCTACTGGATATGGACTTCAGCAAGGAGTTCACCTTTGAGTTCGCCGTTAAGTCCCATGGCTGCACCAAGTTGAATGTGCTGTACACCAACGATCCAGACTCGGTCGAGCTCTGCTTCACCGAGTTCAAGCAGTACCTACAGGACGAGAAAGCACAAGGTAGCAAGAGTAGACCTTATGCCCATCCATTCATCTCCTGACAGGGACCAACGGATCGCGGTCGCCCAGGTACGTATGCGAGATGAGGTTCTCATCTACCACTGTTGTAGCGACATCAGAGGTTCTAGACCATTCTCCCGTTTCATCGGCAGCGCCAACTGCACCTTCGCTACGGTGGAGAGAAGGAAGAACGCGACGATTCGTACATCTGGTGCAACAAGCTTGTCGACATCTAGAAGCAATACAAGATCATTAGCAACGGGCAGGAGAAGGACTCCGTGGTTTACCTCACCGAGACCATCATTGACCCCTGCTACGCCAACATGGAAGAAGACAACGATACCAAGGACCTAAACATGTGGGAGGTACCTCTGAATCTAGCCTACATAATCTACACGGCCAAGGACGCATACAGATGCTACAACATGTACAGGAGGATCTTGGACATGAGGGCGTGTCTGCTTCCCGTAACTGACGAGTACACGGACAGCCGCAGCGTCATGATCAAGCGTGCGAGGAAGGTCTAGATGTTGTACTTTATCTGTTTAGGCACCTTTATCATCTAAGTGTTTCATGCATTAGCCTATGTGTCGTAATTATCTGTGTTGTCCGAAATATTTCTTCTAAGAACCCATTAACCTGTTTTCTTTTTTAGTGGCCATTTGCTTATATATGTAACTAGTTCACTCGCCCGTTTAAAAAAAGTAGTTCACTCGGCTGCCGTGCTTTGAATATCCTTCCTCCCAACATATTCCCCTTCTCAGGTGGACCCAGCAGGACTCGTACACAGACATATGGGACCAACCACCTATCCATTTGTATTTCTTTATTTTGTTCAATCTTTCATTGCCTTCCTATACAGCGGCTGGCCATCATAGCCTATGTTGTTGGCCAGGCCATCTCTCTACTCCCACACATTGTCCGGCGGCGGCAGCTCCACCGGCCCGCCATGCTCCCGAACAAGTCAACCCTCATACTCCACTCCGCGTGCATCTTCCCCCGTTCTGGTTCGTTCGGTCCGAGGTCTCGACGTCGTCCTACGCCTTGGTGCTCTCGCTGTGGCGCCGCCGTCTGTCGTTCCCAACATGGTTAGCAAAACAAGAGGAATCGGGAGACAACTGCTCGTCGAGAGGCTGATAGTCCCGGGCCCACCAGGTCCATGGCCTAGGTTTTGTTGTTTAACATGGGCAGCCCATGACAAGTTTCAATGTTTTTTTGGCTTCAGCTGTATCAAGCGGCCTCTGGACCTCCCAACCTAGCTTGTCTATAACATGAGGAACCCAAGTTATGTTTGTTTTTTCAAGACGATGCACAGCTCAGTTCTATTTTTCTATAAGAATGCAAAACTGAACCTATGTTTTCCCTTCTATAATAGTATATATATATTTATATCTTATTTTATCACACACACACACACACATATATATATATATAGAAACAACATACGGTTCCGTTAAACCTGTCGTTCGTCCAACCATTTTATAGACCTTCCCACTTCCTTTATTTTTCGTTTTCATTAATCCTATATCTGAATTTTCTCCCACTTTCCTTTTTGATGTAAACTAAGTTTTCTCCCAGTACTTTTCCCTAGAACCAACTCAACGGTCCCACGTCTAGCCTAAAAAAATGATAATACCCCATGTCCTATTAACTCATCAAATTAAAATGATATTTTCTTTCGTAAATTGAAATTTCTTACTAAATAATAATAATAATTGTTTATATATAACTTGGCAAGTTAACTCCTAGTGATTCGGTACATAATCTTCCAAAGATTTTACTTACCAATGCAGTAATAGACGTGCAATCATGTGTTTATGTTTTTTATAACATTTCTCCGTCCAGCCCAACATGATATTTTCACCCAGCCCATCAAGTCTGTGGATTTTGAGAAAAAAGCAAATGGGCATTAAATTCTACCATAATATATAAACGGGCTGTCTAGATGCTACATCATTGTTTCACCCAGCCCACCAAATGGGCTAAAAACCCAAATCGACTGGCTGACAGGTGGGCCAGTAGGTCGAAGCCTAAGCACTTTCGCAAAAAATAAAAATACAAATGTCGAAGCCTAAGCAAGGCGTCGGATTTACATCCAACAACCTACATTCTTCTTCAATCTCTCGTCTTCTTCCCCCAGCGCTGCCGGGACCGCCTACTCCAGGCTCCGGCGCCCAGCGGCGCTGTTTTGCGCGCCTCGCAGCGAGACGCTACCCCGCTGACGGCTAGGCCATCCCTCCACTCCGGACCTCATGTTATTCTCTGCCGAGTGTAGGCCCACCCACACCTGAACCAGTCAAGTTTCCCACTCCTCTCCATCTGCAACTCCACTTCCACGTCTTCCCCATCTCTGGGTCGTTCCAGTCAGGGGCCTCGCCATCATTCATCGCCTCGCTGCGCTTGGCGCGGCGTGGTTAACAAATGAGAGTCATCGAAAGAGGACTGTACATGGAGAGCATGACGACTAGGGCCCACGAGGTCCATGGTCGCACACAAGGAAAGTTCCTCCTTATTAAGCTATTTCCTCCCCCTTATATCTGGGACCCACCGGTTGTATCTTTGCATGGAAGGAAGTGCCGCCTTGTTATGCGAAAAAATACTCCTCCCGAAGACAGTTGGGACCCGGAAGATTTGGTGGCTGACTTGTGGGCCTACTAAGCAGACGTGCACGTAGGGCTTTGTCAACATAATCAACTAATGATTCTAGGAGCTGGACCGTTGGATGTTAATCCAACAACCATGCTCCTTCTTCGACGTCTGTTCTTGCTACTGTCTCCCGTGGGCGGCAGTGCTGTTGCGCACCCGAACCACTCAAATTTCCCACTCCTCTCCATCTGCGACTCCACTACTGTGTCTTCCCCATCTCTGGGTCATTCCAATCTGGGGCCTCGCCGTCGTCCACCGGCCTTGGCGCGCTCGTCACAGTGTGGTCAACATGGTCAACAAACGAGAATCATCGGAAGATTACTGTACGTGAGAGGCTAACAGTGGTGACACACCGCGCCCATGGACGCATGCATGCAACTGCATCCTTTTTACCCAGAAAAATAATGTTTTCTCCCCCTGACTGCTGGGACCCACCATCTACATCGTCGCACGCAAGGAAGTGCATCCTTATTACGGGCAAAAATAAAAGATTCCCCCTGACAGCTGGGACCCAACAGCTATATCTTCGCACGCAAGGAAGTGCGTCCTTATCCTCCCTGACAGTTGGGACCCACCCGGTCGAAGCGTACGTACATTGTCTGTCTTGTCGCGAACGTGTATGTACATACTGGTTGATCGGTCGCTCTGCAACGATGAACCATGGCTGAGTAAGTAGTGCCACATGTCATAGTGGAGCCCCGTACGTAGTAGTTCAGGCTGTCCCGTCTAAACCGTGTACACGTACATACAACCACACGCCAAAAAATACGACCACGTATGTACATACGGGCGGGGTCTCGAACGCCTACTCGCGCATACGAATGGCTAGGGCTCGTGTACATGGCTGGCACGAAACGGAGAAACTGCGTCGTCGTATTCATCGAGAGCCAACCGGCTTGGACGAAACAGCTGATACGTCCATTTTGCATCATGTTTTCTTACTGTTATTTATGATATTTTTATCCATAATAATGCTTTTTGGAGTAATTCTAATGCATTTTCTCTCATAATTTGCAAGGTACACAACAAGAGGGAGAATTCCGGCAAATGGGAATCTGGACCTGGAAAAGCTACGCCAGGCTACCTATTCTGCACAACTCCAAACAAGTTGAAACTTCACGGAGATTTTTTATGGAATATTTAAGAATTACTAGTTGACCCGTTGCGCCAAATGGAGCAGAGACCCACTAAAGCCATGTTGTTGATGAAAATACTTTCATTTTGCAGACATTGGTAGTAGAAAGCCTATTTTAAACAATGTCATAATGGAAATATGTGTACCATGTTGTGAAATTTGAGTTTGAAATAAAAGTGTATTTGTATAACATGTACAAACCAGCTAAGGAAGCATTGTTTTAGCCGAGAATATGGTTATCACGATGAGAATTCTGAGTAAAAAACATATTTGTATAAGATGTAAAGACCAATTAAGGATATATTTTTAACACCGTTTGCACCAAACTTTTATTTTCCATTTGCACAAGAAAAGGAAACCTCTTTGTGTTGTGCTTTTGGGTGCATAAGCATGTGAGAGGTTCATATGCCACTTGTTGCGCCAAATGATGTAGAGACCCGCTAAATCCATGTACACATTGAAAAGAAAGTCCATGATTTAGTTGGTTTAGTTGTGGGCAAGCACATAAGGTAACAAATTAACCCACCTTGATAAAAAATGAAGGCGTGATGTCTACAATAAGAATGGAAAGTTTACTGACTACAATAAGATGTATAATAACATTACCCGTTGCGCCAAATTGCACAAAGTCTCATTTCAAACCAAGAGTTATTTGAATAATAACGAAAATTGAAAGAAACATAGTCACAAACTATGTAATACAGTAGAATTTTCAAAATGCGGGCATTCTATCTACACAATTTTGCAATGTTAGCTGGAACTTAGGAATCCAAAGTCATGCTTGTCCTTGGTAAACTCTCCCCTCCCACTCCTAAGGATCCATAGTATTTTGTCCTTCACAACCTATATAGTTCACATGCATTGTAATTTCTTAATTTTTGAAATGAGCAGAACAAACAATACCTTGCACAATGTTTGTCATCTCTTTAGTTATGGAGCCACTCTCTATAGACATCTCTCCTTTTTGAAGGGAACTTGACAAATAATTCCCAATGCCATGTTTATGACATGTTCTACTATAATAGAGGTGCAAACTTGAAATGACATTTTTTTAAGAAACAAAGACATATTGGTTTGCTGCAATGGAAGGGCACACCAAGATTGATAAGTACCACACCAGGAATGAAAGTTTACAATAGATATAGAAGTGACAGTAAACAAGTTATTCAAGATTTACAATGAACAACATGATTTGGCTTCTTGCTCTAAAATAGAAACAATCCGCAACACTAACTTGGTGACAATCGCACCAATTCAACGACAATGGAAATCTCTACCCTTCAGTCCTTTGCGACTTCTAGAATCAAAGGTGAACTACCATCAATGTAGGAAAGGAAAGGAAATTAACAACAGTTCTTGCGGTTAAAGCATCTGTCAAGTGAAGGCATGCCGCTTGAATCCTTCTTCTTTTAGTAACCATCCGTACACAGTAATGCCAAGGCAAAAAACTTGATACTTTGTTCATAGTCATCTCATTATTGAAAAAGTAAATGTAAAAGTGGCCTGCAAGATAAAAGCATTTCCCGGTAACTAAATGTACAACCTATGATCGTTAGTGCTCTTAATATTCAGTTACTGGGAATACCGCTGGATGAAATAGTGGAAACTCCAGATCTTATAACTTCTAATACATTCTCAACTAAGATTTTAAGCCATGAGATTATATGCCAATAGTTACATTTAAGTCATAAAAGGCAGTAAGAATAAGTTCAGGACACAGTGAGGGATGAAACTACTTATTTGAAAACAGTGAAGCAACTCATTCAATTTAACTAATTTTAAGAGATATAATTTTAAGAATTAATACTATAAAACTAAGAGCAAGCTACAAAATAGTCAATCAAGAAGATTCAATTGTATAAACTTCTTAATTAGAGACATTGTTTTAAGCAAAATATTTTAACTACCACTTCCACCAACCACCCCGGTGAAGTGAAATATATAATATGGTCAATCAAGCATATTAACATTAATATGTTAGAACTAATAAAAGTGCACTGGGAAGGCAACCATAAAGCAAGAACAACCGATGTCAAGAGCATAAACAATCACAGTAATGAGAAAAAGTAACCGATGTCAAGAGCACTGACGATCATAGTAATGAGAAAAAGTAACCGATGTCAAGAGCACTGATGATCACAGTAATGAGAAAGAGTAACACATGGCAAGAACAATGGACTGACCAGACCTTCTGAAATCCCTGGAACTACATGATATTAGATCCCTGACAACGCACATAATACCTACAAAGTAGCTGATGCGAAAATGACTACAAAATAGTTCTTTGTTTTTCTAAACCCAAACATAGTTGGGGAGACCTCGAGACAGATAGTTTACGGGTCGGTGAAAGTGGCTGGTGACAAAATTGAGACACCACACGTAAACTTGGTGTGTAAATGTTTTACAGATATGACAAAGAAATGAGAAATGGTTGACCTCGCAATGTTGCTCAGTGTTGAAACAATCCCAAAAATGATATTGAGAAATCTATCCTGGCCTAGAGACATGAGCTTAGACCAAGTTTACAGAATGCTAATTCATGCACTAAACTTCCACCAGAAATGATCATGTATTGCAGATTGTGTAATTAGCGGTGTTGCATCAAGAACTATAGAAATTCATGTTTGCATTAGCACAAATAATAAAATCAATAGGCAGGCATGACCGCGTTCACATGAGAGAAATGCCAACTAGTTCTTATTCACTAAAGTGTTCTGGATTATTCCTCTTCTTTCTCAGATCTACACACATCTGTTCAGAGAAGCCAGATATTAGGAAATCAAATCAGAGTGACAAAGGATGGAGCACCTAACAGAGGTTTGTGAACAACCTCTTCACACCATGCCATAAGATGACTACTTTCAGCCAGATTGATTCCCCGTTTTTATGAATAAAACATATTGCACGTGATTGGATCTTATTGTTATAGATTAGCAAGCATCTTTGGATTCTATCATCATATATATCTTACTCCTAAGGTTACAGCGTAACCATAATCATCTACTTGCAATTTCCAAGACATTCTTTATAAATGTTATACTACATGGCACATGTCTATGTCCAAAGCAAATAATATGCAACTCGAGGATCATATTCATATTGTACCGTAATTGCATCCCACAAAAAGAAACCTATAGGCCTAAGAAACATAGTAAATATCGATAATACATCATTACCATGAAAGAATTTCTCACCTAGAAATTCATATCAAAGAAAGTGTGCACAGAAGCAACCCATACAGGTGAACTCAAGATATTTAAATGAACATATTCAAAGATATTCCACTACCTTATTTATGAAATTTAGACGATTTTTGCTGCCAAGGTTAGAGCATTTCCTAGTCTATTTCTGGCACAAAAACAATCTTAACCCAGCCTGCAGCTGAATAAAGTGAAATAAGATTTAAGAATAAGAGCAATAATTAGTATGTGTTGTACAAAGAAATCTTAGCTACAAAAGGAGTTTTGTGAAAAAATTAAGATAGTTAAATGAGTGATAGGACAGTACCAGATAGAACATTCAGTCCTTAAAAATACATTCAATAAACTGGAAGAGAAATGCATCATGTTATAGTTGTAGCCAAGTACAGTTGCGAACTTGATACAACGTTGTAAAGTTGAAAGTAAACAACTTCACACAATGTAAAGCAAGTCAAGTCAGAGGGGAAAGGAGGGCAGCAACATGCACCAGGAGCAAGAGGAGACACAATCTCGTGTTGTTGCTCTAAGAAACAAAGAACACTTTTATATCACTCGACATGGTGGCTGAAGTTGTATGTTCGACTGGTGGTGAGAGGGATGACCCTGGTTCCCAGCTCATTGCACACAGAAAATTGGCAACTTATTTCCAGGATCAAATAATTTGGAAGGTTCATACTATACAATAAGAAAACCAAAAAAAAGTTTCACGATTGCAAGCGAATAAAAGAACATGCTCTCCTCGGTCAGAGATTCATTTAACAAAATATAGAGAAAGGATCAAGAGCACATCACACAGGTCTACTGAGATCGGGAGCGGACAAGAACAATGGACATTCAGGTTTCATCCTCAATGCCTCCTCTACTATACACAACCTGTAAAAACCTAAAAATGTGGTGAAACCAAAAGAAAACACACTGTAAATAGATGTAAAAGGGACATTGCTCGTTAAACTTAGCAATCTCTTCCAAGGAACTTTTTATGAAAAGAAAATTTTGAAGAAGTACAAATGTCCAGTCTTCCAAACACATGTACTGGGAACGGACTACATATATACATATACTGATACACGAATTAGTAGAGTTGGCGAGTTATATGTAGAGCAAGGGACTGCAACCTGCATACTCGCAATTAGTTTTTGGCTCCAGAGTGACGCATGCATGTATGCATGTAAGGATGATTAATTTTTTAATTGTTAGGCCTCTATATATAAAGTGGACCTCTTGAGATGAATTAATCAAGCGAGAAGAGTTACAATCTATCACATCTACTTCATACTCGTAATCCCTAATCTGAACTTAACAAGATGTGTGTGATACGCGGCAAATAGGTCTGTAATCAGAAATGTGTGCGAAGACCGATAATAACACAGACGATTGCTTCTAATAAGACGTATGTGATATGCTCTGTCTACACAACATCTATTGGCCATTGGCCTCGAGGTCCTTGTTTTTTATTTTTTTATTTTTTAACACATGTTAAAGAAGGTCTACCGCATTACTTTTTGACAATGTGCGATATGTGGCATACAGTTGATCCATCTGACCTGTTTGTGATGGAATAAGCCGTGTGTGTTGTGGGCAAATGCTTGCTAATATTCAACCGTTTGTGATTGATGAATCCATCACCGACGAGTTCCCTAGTGTGGTCCGTGTTCATCTGATCATCATCTACTTCTTGTGCTAGCTCTGTGTGCCTTCTATGCTAAGTTTCCATTAATTGATGGCATTTTATGAACATGCCACCGCTTCCCGCCATTTCCTCACCTGTTTCCCGCCACCCAGCGATATTGCGCATAAACCTAGGCTACGCACGACGCACAGAGGCAACAATCGCAGCCTGTGGCACATCCACCTTTTCCAAGCATGCCAACCTACCAAAGCGCCGCCTCTGCCATCAACCTCGTCGACGAGGAAAACAAGCAGGCGCCATGGCCCGTCGAGGCCGAGGCGCTCCTCGGCAATGTGATGGATGACACCGTGATGCGCATCATCGCCAGGGTTGAGAAGACCTATGGCGCATGGCGCTTGAGTGTCGCGGATCAAGATTGGCATGTCAGCGCCGACAGGCTGTAGCTCATGGCACAACATGGTCGATGGCGCGCCGCAGAGCAAGCTAGGCGCGTCTGCGGCGATAGGCTGCGGCTCGCCGCATGGCGAGACCGTTGGAGCGCCGCAGAGCGAGAGGCACGGCGCGCTGCATAGCAAGAGCGGATCCATCGGTGCTTGCCTACTGTCGCCATGGCGTCGCAGATGGGTACACATCCCGTCAGTACCCCCATTCCTTGCTAGGAGTGGGTAGAGGCCCTCAGCGCCGTACTTGCACCAGTGGTCAGCTGCGATGTACTTGCATCAGACGCCCGCTATGCTGTTCGCATGGGTGGCGCCATTCGTCTTGTCCGCGGCCCGCTGGATGCCAATGCGCTGGTCCGTAGGCTCGACCGCCTCCTTGGCCCAGGTGTCCACCTGGGCGCAGTAGAGGAACATGACCGTTGCATCCTCGAGCTGGTGATCTCCGATGAAATAGCCAACTTGCAGCTCGAGATCGCGCTCCAGATGTACCGCGAGCATGTCGACCACTTCGACGAATGCCTGCACGAGTTCAGGAAGAGCCAAGATCTACCGTAGGCAAGGGCTGCTGGTCATGGTCTCATGGACGCATTTTATTTTGTTGAGTCGTTTCTACGTGGATAGCTATGTATTCACAGCAGTCATAGTATTGCTCTGTTTATTCCTCTGTTAATATGTGTGTACTCTGTTTTCCGTTCTTATATGTTCTGTTTCAATGTGTGTATATACGCTTTCCATTCTGTATATGTGGATGATAATAGTTAGATTCAAATTAGTATACAAAAACAGATAGAAAATGGAATTCATAGTATATATATATTAATTGCTCATTAGTTCATCACAGAATATATATATATATATATATATAATATCAACACATATACGTGATGATACTTAACTACTAGGTACAATGCATAAAATTGAAAACGAACAATACTAAAACTAATAATCCCTCCTGGGGCCAGTATTCTGGCAGCCCCTCCCTAGCAGCTCCCTGGTGCGCGGCGTCTTCCTAGTGCGGAGGCAGTACTCCACCTCCTCCGCCTCGCAGCTCTTGACGTACCAATCTGCCTCTTGCTGGCAGACGCGCGCGAACGATCTTGCCATTTCGTTGGGCGCCCACCGAAGTTCCTCGTCGATGGCACGCTGGAGCTTATCGGCCCACCTCCACGTAGCGATGAGGCACCCAGTGCCTATTACCTTCCTCGTAAAGTACCCGTCTTCGTACACCTCCTTGGCACGGTGACGTGCCCACCCGCAAAGCTCCGCCGCCTCCTTTTTCAAGGCGGCATCATGGGCTTCACAGGCCACCTAGTACCTGGATTCCTCCTCCGCCATCTCCTTCTTGAACGCCACTTGCCTGGCTTTCTCAGCCGGCGACAGCGACTTCCATAGACAAAGATTGTACTGGCCCCAAAACCAATCCAAAGTTGGGGGGTCCAGCGCAACCTCTTCCGGCGGCGCGTAGGGGTCCTC